>NW_006399915.1:3316800-3318450 GCF_000299155.1 Elephantulus edwardii
ATCTTTTCCAGTCAGTTGTCTAGCTGGCTGTCCCTCAGATTTCTTGGCACAACTTAGTGAGCACATCCAGGCCAGTGTCTGTTTGTTGAAAAATGCCAATTATACCAAATGTCAAATATACCATCAACTCCTGGAGCCTTTTTGCCAGTTCCTTCAGAGCAATTTGAACATCCAGTATACATACAAAATCTGAAAAAGTTGTTTTTCTTTTCTGGCTGTTGCATCTGGCATGCTGTCATTCTACCTATTATTATAGTTCTTCTTATCCTACCCTATTCAACAAATTTTAAAACCTTTTGAGCCAGCAACCTGATCTAACATGTTGATTTTGGACTGCCTTTCTGTCCACATGGGTCAAGGGGGGCTTCCAGACTGGTGCCCTATCTGCAGATTTGGGACTTATCACTCCCTACAATGGTGCAAACTATTTTCTTGATGATTAATGAGTTCTGCAAAATTGCAACTAATCACAGAATTGAAAGACAGGAGAGAGAGTGCTAAGAGTTAAGTTGGAGGAGTATTCCGTTTTAAAGATGATGGAGCAGTACAACAGCTTGGAAAAGTAAGACATTTGGGATATCTTTAACCTCTGTTTCATAGGGATCAGCTTTGTGCTAATCCTTCTAATTAAAATTAACCACGTACCAAGCAACAGTGAAATACCTCCATTCAATTAAGTTAATGCTCTTATCTCAACTGATTTGTTTGGCAGGAAACATAAGATGTGGAACAGTTGCTCAAGTCTTAGAATTTGACAATTCAATTATTTTCCCCTCTCATAGAATTAATACACATTTTGATTTTTTATTACATTAATTACAATCTCCATATTGTGCTTCTGTATGTTTTATTGTCTCTGAAAACCCCTGGAGGGTCAGCTCTGAGTTGGTTCCAACTGGCGGGCACCCAGCCACCACACACTGTACCTTCCCTCTCCCTCTAGCTCTTTGTGGTTCTTATTTTTTCATCTTTCTCTCCTCCCCCTTCCTGCCTTCTAAGATTTGTCACTGGGTAACTGCTATCCTTTTGATCTTACATGGTTGATTGTTCTAAGAAATTTATAATTTCCTTGGTGTTGTTCAGGTTATAGATCTCTTATTTGGCTGAAATTATGCCACAGAGGTGAGCTCAATTCTCAGCAAAGAGGATGACTAAAGACCATAATTTCTGGTTTTCCACCAATGAACTTCCTGTTTTATCAGATCAAAAAGCCTAACCATGTTTGTGAGTTTTAGTTTCATTCTAAACACTATTAATTATGTGTCGCTGAGTTTTAAAGCATTCTCAATTCCAATAGTTTCAAATAATAGTTAAGTGTTGTTAATCATCTCCATATGAGCAGCTCATCTCTTCTCAGAGACAAAAAAACCCCTGCTCATCCTGAGATGTTTAGTGTCACACTGCATTTTAAACAGAGACAGCACTTGAACTCACCATAGAGGTAATGGAAAAAAATATCTAAGTGTGAGACGACGCACAGCGACCCTATGAATGTAAGTCCTGAACACGTAGAACTTTCATCGTTTCTCTAAGATCATAGAGTTTCCAGAGACAAGCTTACTTAAAGAAATTATTCTGAGTTTAAGGTAACTTGTTCTGTGTCTTTTCCTAAATAACATTGTGATTTCATTTTTCCCCCAACTAACAATT
>NW_006399915.1:3319350-3320690 GCF_000299155.1 Elephantulus edwardii
CTATACATGTGAAACTTGGATATTGAGTAAGGATGGCAGAAGAAGAATCAAGGTGTATGAATTTTGTTGTTTTAGAAAAGTGCTGAATGTTCCATGGACTGCCAAAAGAACAAACTAGTTTGTCATGGAGGAAGTACAACTAGGGTACTTCTCAGAGGCAATGGTAGTAATATTTCATCTCACAAACTTTGGGTACATTGTTAGGAGAAATTAATGCTTAGAAATAGGCATCATGCTTAGAAACGTAGAGGGTAAGAGAAGGAGAGGAAACCTTTCAACAAGATGGATTGACAAAAGGACTGTAACAATGGGCTCATGTATATCAGAGATAGTGAGAATGCACAAGATAGAACAAGGTTCAGATCTGTTGTTCATAGGAATGCTACAAGTTATATTTGAGTTGATGACATCTAACAACAACTACTACCATGTATCCACAAGTAGTGCCCATTGTATTAATGTTATCTCATTATAACCTCATACATGTCACAGTAGAACTGTGCTCCATAGGTTATCAATGGCTGATTTTAAAAATATAGCTTGCCAAGCCATTCTTCTAAGGTTCCTCCAGGTGTACACAAATTTTCTGCCTTTCAGTTATTGGCTCAGTCTACTATTTGTACCACCAACGTACTCTTCTAAATAAAATGGAGCCAATAATATTTCGACTTTATGCCTAAGAAATTTATTAGAAAAATATTTCTTAACTGAGGTATTAGGAAATAAACTCTTAACCAAAAAAAACACAATCTCCTCAAGCTTCAGGCACAGAACACATTTCTTTCACATCTTTGTGTTTGAAGAGCTGCACTTCTGTGGCCACTGCACAACTTACAGCAACGTAAAGCACATCCTCCTAGAGGAAGACTGCAGAACTTGTGGGAGAAACATGTGATTCCAGGGAAATAAGCCAGATTTCAGAAATGAATGATCACTTTCTCCTCTCATTTCTATCCTGTTTGAATATCAAGAAGTTTCTGGTTTTCCCTCTGCAATAATTACACTATTTAGTATACTAGTTCAGCTGCCTTAACAATACTTTCTATGCAATAGAATGTTTCTTTTGCTCTTAAGTGTCTGAAGTGGAGAGCAGCCCTGTTCAATAAATAAAACTGACACCATATTACTATGCTCGTCTCATTTCTGCTTAATCAGATTAGATTTTCCATATGTAAATCTAGTTATCAGATGTTATAGTCAGTCCTGATATATTGTGATCTTATGTGTCCCAGAAGAAAGCTGTGTTTCATTGGGTTTTCAAAGGCTCAGTTTTCAGGAGAGAAGCAGGCCTGTCTTCTGAAGTACCTATAGCTGTTGTTGTTGTTGTTATGTGCCGTCGA
>NW_006399915.1:3321540-3324933 GCF_000299155.1 Elephantulus edwardii
ACCCTTCCCAATTTTGACTTATAAATCTCATATTCCAATTAGAAGCCAAGCATAAAGGGGAGCAGAAAGTGGAGGACAAACAACTTCCCTGAGGGAATGTGACCCAAACTAACATATATCATGTGTGATTATGTCATATTCCAGAACCAAGTCACTTTATAACATCTAATTCCAAGAAATTACAGTCTAAATAACATCTAATTCCAAGAAACTACAGTCTTTTCCTAGGTAGACAAGATTAAGGTGTAACTCAATGGAGAAGGTTCTATTATCCCTAAGACTATGGGAAGGATGGATTCCAATGAACAAGCAACCAATCATCACAACTTTGTTTCAAACTATTGTCTACACAGAAATGAGTACTTCTAGAATCCTGCTATTAAAGATTCTAATATCTACCCATTAAAAGCTCCACTAGTAGAAATAATCCAAGAAAATAACTAATAATATGCATAAGCATTTCACTATAATTACAATATCACAACATTGTTAATAATCTAAGAATAATAACAATAGAAACCATGAAAGTCAAATGAAAGATAAGCTATATAGATAACTGAAGAATATTAAAAACCTATGAAAGCTTGACCACAGAGAAATTTACATTATTTAGAATACTAGGGAGATTATTATGGTGTGAACTATATGAAAAATATTTTACAACATATTTTTTAGTAAGAAAAAAGCTGATGATAGCCTAAATATAGGTGGTGGTGGTGGTTGATGTTATGTGCCATTGAGTAGCCTGTGATTCATAGTGAACCTGTCTACAACAGCCCTGAACCCTGCCCTATCCTGAGCCAGTCTCAGAGATTCCAACACATCTAATCCCATTGCCCCAGTTATTGTGTCAAATCACCTCATCTGGGTCTTCCTCTCCTGCACCGTGCTGCCATCATTCCAAGCATGATGTCCTTTTCCAAGGACTGGTTCCTGCTGGCCACAGGCCCAAAGTATGTGAGAGGGAACTTCAAAATCCATGCTTCCAAGGAGAAAGTTGGTTTCACCCTTTCCAAAACAGACTTATTTGTTCTCCTGGAGTACATTTACATAATTTTTATTATTAATTTTAATGAAAATTTACAGAGACTTTAGAGTTCCATTAATTCATTGTTGCACTTTTCTCCCTGCCCATCCCTCCCCTCCCCCGCCCCACCACAGTTTGTTCTTCTCTTTGAAAAGTAAAAGAAAAATTCTTTCATTTTTATTCAATCCCTCCCCTCAAGTCCACTCCACTATGCTGCCTTCATTCTGGACTCCTGTCATGACAATAATACCTAGTCATATATCCCTTTTAAATAATTCTCTACCTCATAAATTCACATGCACAACTTTATGATTTATATAAAATTTTCACATTCATTTGTTTTCTTCATGGTCTAGTGGTAAGTAGTTAAGATGCCAACTCAAAAGCCTGTGATTTGAATTCACCAACTGCTCTGATGGAGAAAGAAGGGCAATCTCCTCCCATAAAATTTACAGCGTTGGAAACCTTGTTTAAGAGTCAGTTATAACTTAGTCCCAGTTCGATAGCACGTAACCACATAATGGTCACATTCCTTGTTCTTGGGGACATGTTGTTGTTGTTGTTGTTGTTGTTGTTATGTGCCGTCGAGTCGTTTGCGACTCATAGCGACCCTATGCACAGCAGCCCTAAACCCTGCTCTATCCTGAGCCATAGAAATGAAAATATATTAGGCGAGTCATCTGTTTAATGACAGAAAGATAAGAAATACGTCACAGGGTTATTAACGTGAAACATAATACTAGGTTTCTGTCAATCTCACTTTTTATAAAGCAATCCTTTGTCTTAGATATTCTTTTTATAGATTAAATATTATTTTTATTAGTTTTACTGAACATTTACAGACATTTTGGATTCCCATTCATTAATTGTTGCATTTTTCTTCCTGTCCACCCTTCCTCAGCCTCCAGTTTGCTCTTCTCTTTGAAGAGTAAAAGAAAAATTCCTTCACTGATATACAATACCGTACGCCCCCCACCTCCGCCCTGAGTACACTCGACTATGCAACCTTTATTCTGGACTCTTGTCTTAGCTATTCTTAAAATTGTGCATAACTGCAAATGACCGAGGATTAGCAACCCTCTTCATTCTCATTTGGATTTTTTGTTGTCATTTTGAATGTTGCAGCTATGGGAAGAGCACTACGTTTGGTCACTGACATCTCCATACATGCAACAGTATTCAGAATGTGATCTATCAATTTGAAAATGCAGAATCCAGATAAATTGATTCAGGGCTGCTCAGCCATTTTACAAGACAGATGCAATTAAGGAATCTTTGAACTTTTAAAAAGCAATAGAGTTAAGCTCTATGTTGGTTTGAAATAGGACAGCAACACTTCAACTCCCTAAGTCTAATGTAAAATGGAAGATATTTCTAAACAGACAGTTCATAAAGCAGCAAGGTGAGCAGGTACCAGAAAAGAATGTAGAAGGGAAAAAAATCAGTCTTTTAAAAGATCTATCTAGAGTGAGAGAGCAGTGACTTTTCTGGCTAAATTCTTTAGTATACCCAGTGGCAGAAGCCCACGATAACCATGTATTTTACTATCAGGTTTCACTAAAGGACTGGAAGAATACACACATAATAGATTTGTTTCTTTACAGCTGCAAAATTATGATAACTTTAGCATGATAACGTTTGTAAGCCTGGCACTCACCAGGATTTAACTGGTAAATAGCCCATCAACATTCCATTTCCATTTCAGTCCTGATGTTTTAAGGGGGTATGGTTTGACTTTGAAAGTCAGCTGCAGGCATCCACTTGCTCAGCTGAGAAATACTTTTTTATGGTATTAAAGTCAAATGATTTTCTATCATTTTAACTTTTCTTTTCTAAAAAGGAAAACAGATTTGACTATTTGTCTACACCCACTGGTAGATTTATATTTTTTTCTTAGTTTTCTTCTTCTTCTTCAAATATTCTTGGAGTTCCAATTAGTATATTAAATTTTCTAATAACTGAGGAATGATTTTTGCATAGCACCCAGTGGTGAGCTAAGACACTCAGACTGTATTTCCCCTGCTGCTGCTGAGAGTGTAATAATAGGGTCAGGCTCACACTCGAATGGTTCTCTGCCTCGGAATAAATTATGGTTGTGCATTTTTAGGTAAAATTTAACTAAAAGAAATTTTGTCTTGCTTTTGTCTATTTTAATGTAACTGATCTGACTTTCTCTTGCTAAATAGCTCGGTATCACTATGGTACTTTCAGATTAGCAATTTGAGAAAGATGCAAATATTGACCAAGATTTAAAAAAAGGCTTGATAAGGTCTTAATTTATATAATCATTCTAATGACTGGTGATTGAAGTAGATATATTGAAGGAAGTGTTCTTGTTATTTGTATGTGCCACTGAGTTACCTGTG
>NW_006399915.1:3325427-3327484 GCF_000299155.1 Elephantulus edwardii
GTAGGCTACTCATAGCAACCCTATGAACCAAAGTCCTCAACACCTGTATGACTTTCATCCTTTCTCCAGCTTCATAGGGTTTCCAGAGGCAAGCTATTATGGAAGTGGATGCTACTCCTGCTTTCAAGCTTGTTTTAATCGGGGAGCTCCACCAAATACTGTCCACCATGGGTAACCATTAATGTATGTGACACATTGGTGTCACAGTTTTCAGCCTTACAGCCACAACAAATTACCTTTGTATGGCAAGTGGACACACCAGGGCTATATTACCTAGAAGAATGTTTGAACAAAAACAATGAAAAACAGACCTGAGAACGGTGGATGAGAAGTCACCCACCTTTGGCTTGGTAGCATCACTTTCTCTCCACTAGGCCAACTGATATCTCTCTGTGTTGGTGTTATTGTTGTTACATGTCGTGGAGTTGTAGGCAACTCATAGCGACCTTATAAACGAAAGTCCTCAACACTTGTGTGACTTTCATCCTTCTCCAGGTTCATAAGGTTTCTGGAGGCAAGCCAACAAATGATGGTTTTATCTTTTATTAAGACTAGAAATGCATCTTGACAATAAGATAATTATAACATAATTGTATGATGATTACTGATTTGGTGTTTTGTTCAGGTTGAGGTTGTTTTGGTTTTAGTTTTGGTTTTCCAAGAATCAAACCCTTCCAAAATATTTACTAACTAGCTCACTCTTCATATTTTACTTTAACAAAGCAGTTAGGTTTACGAAGAAATTTTCAAATGATTTAGTGGTATACTTTTCTCTTTTCACATATACTGCTAAAATTAGTTCCTCTTTTCAAATCTTAAAATTTTATTTCAACTCTCTCTCAATTTGACAACTCTATTTATTTGTGCCATCTACTTAAATATTAATTACATAAGTGTTTGATATTTCTAGGAATGCAAGGGCATTTTAATATAAAAACTAATAAAATATATTAATATTTCATGGAAAAGAAAAATCATGATTATCATAACAATAGATGAACAAAAGTCACCTTGAAAATCAATACTAATTCTTGATTTATAAAAACACAGCAAAGTTATAATGGAAGGGAGAGGAAGAATACTTATTTAAGAGCTATGAGAAATACTTTCATAAATACAACTCACAATATTTCCACTGGGGAAAAAAAAACCCATGCTCTAAGTTTACTCAATATCGTATGTTCTAAATAACATTAGTCTTCTCCATCACAAACAACGTCTTCTATCTGGTAAATAGGAGCTTTATAGTTAGTATATACATGATGGAAAGAGTATCTTTTTTTAAAAAAAAAAAGTAAATATCAAACTGAATAGTGACAATTTGGCATCACAATCAGACCAGAACAAGACAGTGTTGCTGCTACGTTCTCTATGCAATATACATATTAGAAGTCTTAACCAGTGCAAGAAAGAAACAAAATCTGAAAGAAGAACTTGAATGCCCTTGTTGGGAATCAATGAGGAGAAAACGTCACAATAATCATAACTCATCATTCTTCCTAGTTAGCTGGGAAACTATTCCACCATTTCTCAATCTTCCTTGGGCACTACAATAAATTATGATTCTCAGAGATAGAGACGGCCTTTGTCCTCTTCTACTTTTCTACGTTTTCCTTCTGTAATCCCATCCCATATTTTTTTCAATTACCTCACTAACTCTGGTTCTCATGACTAGAGAGAACATTAACGTTCATGATGAAAAGGGAGAATTCTACATGTTATAACTGGGTCACTAACAAGTCCAAAAGTTAAAACTAATGCCCACTACACTCTGAAACATTACATTCAGACAATCACAAAATAAACATAAGTATAATCACATAATAAGCATTAAATGTGTTTTTGTTGACTGATTCTAAAGTGGCATAATCTTATTTCAAATTATCTCTTTTCCTGGGGAACTGCACGTAAGACTCAATACAAGTCTTTCAGCTTCTCTACTGAGCCACAGAATTATCTCTGAGAATTGTTGTTGTTAGTCTTCAAGTAGGAACTAACTCACAGCTGACTCTCCAGTGGGTTCTTTTTTGTTGTAATTATTTGTGTGTGTGTGTGTG
>NW_006399915.1:3328964-3329529 GCF_000299155.1 Elephantulus edwardii
AAACACTGGTCCAAGGTTTAAAGGGACTGCCAACTACAATAAAAAATGTACAATTGAAAGAGGAAAAAAATTGATGTGTGGTACCTTCTAAAGATTAAATCCTGTGTTCATCACAAAGTTTTTCCAAGAGGGTAAAAGAAAACCTACTGACTAGGAACAAACATTTGGCAATACCATCTCAGTCAAAAGTCTCATAACAAAAGTTTACAAAACACTCCTGGGCCTCCACAAGAAAAAGGCTGATAACCCTATTACATAATGTGCAAAAGACATGGAAATATTTTCACAGAGAAAGATATTAAAATGGTAAACAGACACATGAAGGAATGCTTCAAATCACTGTCAATAGGAGAGATGCAAATCAAACCACAATGAGGTACCATCTCACTCCAGTAACAGTGGCAAAGTTTAACAGGGCAGCAAGTAATAGATGTTGGAGAGGAGATTCTTTGAAAAGATCAAGAAAATCAACAAACCACCAGCAAAACTACAAGGGGAAAGAAGGAAAAAACACAAATAGTCCAAATAAGAGATGGAATGAGCAACATTACAACAGAACCAACTA
>NW_006399915.1:3332744-3333987 GCF_000299155.1 Elephantulus edwardii
AAGAGCTGGAAAAATGCCAAGTACCCATAAACAAACGAATTGATAGAGAAGCTCTAGTATATTCACAGAATGGAATACTATGCTGCATTGAAAAACAAGGAACTTATGCAATATTATTCAAAATGGGTGACCCTGGAGGACATTATGCTTAGTAAAATATCTTAGTTACAAAAGGACAAATATTACATAGGGCCACCGTTGTAAAACAGAACTGACATCAGGGTTGAGGAAAGACAAAGAAGGAGGGGAGGAAGGATATATACTGCGTTGAAACAGATGAGGGAGATAATTGTTTAAAAGGGATACATGATTGGGTATTAGTGTCATTACAGGAGTCCTGAATGAAGGTTGCACAGACTTGGGGCCAGAGATTGTATAACTATGAAAGAGTTTTACTTTTTTAAGGAGAAGAGTGAATTGGAGAGGAAGGGGTCGCAGGGAGAAAAGGGCAAGATAGATGACTGGAAACGCTAAGTCTCTGTAAACTTCCATTAAAATTAATGAAAAAAATATAATTGAATAAAGGGTGAAAAAAATCTGAACATAGAAATTTCATATGATCCAGCTATTCCACCACTTGGAATATACCCATAGAATATGAGAACTGAGGCATAAACTGAGATTTGTACACCAATGTCCATAGCAGCATTATTCACCATTGTAAGAACATAGAAACAGCCCAAATGTCCAACCACAAATGTGTGGATTGAGAAATTATAGTACATTCACACAATGGATTACTATGCAGCACAGAGGAGCAATAACTTTGTAAATTATTACCTAACTTGGGAGGGACTGGAGAACAATATGCTGAGTGAACTAACTCAGTCCCATAAGGATAAATATTGTATAAAACAGTTATTGTAAAATGAGTATAAGGATCGAGGAGGGGTGGGAGAGGCTGGAAACAGAGGAAGGGGGAAGAATTAATCATAAGGTCGTACAATTTGATGGGTGGTGGGGTGAGGGAAATTGAAAGGATCGTTCAAATTTGTGTTTGAGTTTTGTTAATAAAATAGTGTGTGTGTGTGTGGGAAGAATAAAGTGTGTGTGTGCGTGCGCACACACACACACACACCCCAAAACAGAACAAAAAACACCAGAAAAACACTACAATGAGATACCATCTCACTCCAGTAGCAGTGGCAAAATCTAACAGGACAGCAAGAAATAAATATTGGAGTGGATGTGGTGAGATAGGAACTCTTCTACATTGTTGGTGGGATTGTAAAATGGTACAACC
>NW_006399915.1:3335357-3335892 GCF_000299155.1 Elephantulus edwardii
TCATAATAGATGGAGAAAAGATGAAGACTGTTAACAATTTTGGCTAGCTTATATCCACAATCAACCAACTTGGTGCCAGCAATTAGGAATTTCTTTTTTTAAAGTTGCTTTAAGAGGAACAATTATCAGTCTAAGCTGCACTTTATCCAGGCCCTGGTCTTCTCAGTTGTTTGTAAAACATCAAAGAGTTATACAATGACAAAGGATGACTGAAGAAGAATTAATGCTTTTGAGTCATGATACTGGAAAAGAGTATTGAAAATACTATGGACTTCCAAGAGAATAAAGATGTCTGACCTGGAGAGGATGATACCAGGTTGCTCCTTGGAGGCAAGAATTTTGAAGATCCATCTCATGTTTTAGGCAAGTCTTTGGAGTAGGACATCATACTTGGGAAGGTAGAGGGTCAGTATAGAAGAGGAAGACCTTGGTTCAATGGATTGATACAGTGACCATGACAATAGGACTAGGTGTGCCAGAGGTAATGAGATTGTCTTAGGATAGGGAAGGCTTCAGAATTTTTGTTCATAGAGTT
>NW_006399915.1:3337057-3354920 GCF_000299155.1 Elephantulus edwardii
TATTTTATTGGAAGTACCTGCTAGGACAATAAGACAAAAAAAGAAAATAAGAGACATCCAAATTGGGAGGGGGGAAGGGGTAAAAATGTTGCTATATGCAAATAATAAGATAGTATAAACAGAAAACCCCAAAGGCTCAACAAAACACCTGTTAGATCTAAAAAATCAAATTAGTAGAGTGGTAGAACATAAGATCACTATACAAAAATGTACAATAACAAAGAAAATATGTAAAAGGAAACTAAGAAAGCAATACCATGAATAATAGCCAACCACTAAACTGAGATACTTGTGATTAAACCTAACTGGAGACACGAAAGACCTTTATAAAGAAAACTACAAGTCTATACTGCAAGAAACATTAAGAGACCTAAGTAAATGGAAAAATACAGCCTGTTCATGGATAAGAAGACTAAACATATTAATGATAATAAATCCCAATAAAGAAACTAATTTCTTCTTCAAAGAGATAGAAGAGGCAATTTGCAAGTTTATTTGGAAAGGAAAGAGAATCTAAAAAAAATACTACTGAAAACAAAAATGAAGTGGAAGGCATAGCACTGATCTCAAAATTTACGTTGTTGTTGTTATTATTGTTAATGTGCCTTTGAGTTGCTTGCAACTCATAGTGACCCTATGTACAACAGCCCTAAATTCTGCTCTGTCCTGTGCCAATCTCACTGTCTCTGACACTCCCATCCCAATTATCCCAGTCACTGAATCAATCTACCTCATAGAGGGCCTTCCCCTCCTGCACTGTCGCTCCACCCTACCAAGCATGAAGTCCCCCTCCAAGGACCAGTCTCTCCTTACAACATGACCAAGGTATGTCAGACAAAGCCTCAGAATCCTTGCTTCCAAGGAGCAGCCTAGTTTAACCCTCTCCAGAATGAATCTGTTTGTTTTCTTTGCAGTCCATGGTACCCTCAATACTCTCCTCCAGCAACACAGCTCAAAGGCGTCAATTCTCCTTCTATCCTCCCTAGTCATTGTCCAACTCTCTGATGCATAACAAGCGATTGCAAGGAACTTACTATAGAGTTATTATAACCAAAACAACATGGTATTGGTACAGTGATAGACACATAAACCAATGGAACAGAAACTATAACTCAGAAATTAACCCATCTACCTAAGGTTAACTGGTGAATCTGACAAGGAAACAAAACCTATCAAGTGAGGAAATAACAACTTCTTCAACAAATGGTGCTATCAAAACTGAACTTCTACTTGCAGAAAGCTGAAGCAAGATCCACATTTCACACAATAGACAAAAATCAACTCAATGTGCATCAGAAACGTAGGGGTAAAGACTCAAACAATAAAGGTATTAAGACACAAAATAGAACCAAACTTAGGAACCCTTGGCTATGACATAAATAGGCTTGCAAATACAGACAGAATTGTCTCACCAAGGGAGAGCCATGAATAAGATTTTCTAAAAATTAAGTACCTGTGTGCTTGAAAACTTTTTTCCAATAGGGTGAAAAGAATACCTGGTGAGTGACTGAGAAAGAAAAAAAAATATTTGTCAATGCCGTCTCAGAGAGGGGTCTGATAAAAGTTTACAGAATACTTACAGGGCCTCCACAATGAAAGGCTGGTAACCCAATCACAAAATCCGCAAAAAACATGGAAAAACTTCACAGAGGAAGATGTTTGGATGACCAATAGACACTCGAAACCACTGTCAGTAAGAGAGAGATGCAAATAAAAACCACAATGAGATACCATCTCATCCTAACAGTAGTGGCAAAGTTTCACAAGACAACAAGTAATACATGTTGGAGAAGATGTATAAAGATTAGAACCTTCATGCACTGCTACTGCTGATTGCAATGTAAAATGATACAATGACTCTGGAAGGCAATTTGGCATTTCCTTAAAAAAGCTGAACATAGACATCCCATATGACCCACCTATTGTACTGCTGAAAATATACCCAAATAAAAATAGAATTGAGATTTGTACACCTATGTTCAGAGCAGCATTATTCACAATAGCAAGAAAATGGAAACAGCCCAAATGTCCACCAACAAACCAATAAATTGAGAAGTTATGGTACAATCACACAATGTAATACTATGCAGTACTTAGGAGTAATGTTTTTGTTAAATGCTATATAACATGGAAGAATCTAGATATCATTATAGTGAATGAACTAACTCAGTGTTATAAGGACAAATACTGCATATAACCAGAATTGTGAAAATAGAAGGAAATCGAATAAGAGGTGTATAAAACTATAAAGGGAAAGAGAGTGGACAGAGAAGCAGAGGGTGAGGAGGGGAGGAATTTACCACAGGAAATAACAGTTTGCTGAGTGGAGGGCCTGGAGGTGAAGGAATTAGAAAGAGATCTCTTTTATACAGTTTGAATGCCCTTTAGAAAAGACTGGAGATCTCTCCTGTGATTTACCCCTTCTGAAAACCTGCTGGTGGGTCAGTTGTGGGTCAGTTCTTACTCAACAGGACACAGCAACAACAAACGATAGGGTAGTCCATAGCAAGTTGTGTTACTGACTCAGAGAAAGCACATCTCTTGTGGTTCAAATCTACTAGTGTCTCCGAGGTAAAAAGATGGAAAATCTCATCCCACTGGGATTTACAAACTCAGAAACTCAACAAGGGGTTGCTATGAGTTGAAACCAACTTGATGGTAGTGAGAATATTATTAAATTGATGCTCATATAAATGAAACTGAGTAAATATAGGCAAAGGATTTATATAATTTACCCTCGTTGCCACTTTATTTCAATATAAGAGACTTAATCGTTCTGCTTTCTGAGCATATGTTCTCTTTTGCACTATTTTTCTTCGCATACGTATACCATATTTTCCTTTTTTTGTTTTTTACACTCAGCAGGAAGCGGGACCACCATTATCTGTGTTTTCTACAATAGGTCCTCTGCTAGTTGACACCACACCAGTTTATAATCCGATGAATGTGAGACTCTTGAGTTAAAATAAAAAATGTTTATTACAGCTTAACATGTGTCAGGTACCATTCTAAATGTTACTTATTTATATAGCACTTTTTGTTATGGAGCTCTTATTTCTGGACAAAGATGTTTAAGATTTACCCTAGACATTTTTAATCACTTCAAGCTACGTAAAGCATATTATTTCAATATCATTGCCAAAGACATTAGTGATGGGAAAAGGGTCAAAATAGGGGTACATACAAAAATTTATTCTGTAAATCCTTGTACAAGTTCTGCAGTAAATTTATTAGTGCCCGATTCTGCAGTAGTCAATGCATATTTAGAGATACAAAAATAAATGAAGACTGCTTATTAGACTATAAAGGAAGGTTTATAGGATAACATTTGCACCAAAACTGAATTTATGCACACATACTGCAAAGCAATTTAGTCACCACCAACCCCCGAGATTCAAATGGTAAGAACATAAGAACCTATGGCTACAATTCAGTCCCTCTTCTTGGACTTTGCAACTGGAATTGCACACAGTGGGGGCTGAATGGAAGTTCTCAGCTTTGGTGTGTTTTTAGTAGGAAGCCGAGAACATCAAGCTGCAAAGATAAAATGTTTTTATATAGGTTTTCCTGAGGGCTTCTAGAAAGGTCACAGTCATTTGGCAGCAGTACAAGCTTCTGGAGAATATTGTTCATGTTACCATTAAGAAAAATCATATAAGGAAAACATAATAAGGGGGGCAAAAAAGCATTGCCCATGGCAATCTTTTCAAAATCTAATGAGAAATGTTGGCATGCCCCTAGACTAGTACAAGCTGCCACACTTTGTAATGCTAGAAACTAAGAGAACCTGAAATAGAAAGTAAGTCAGAGAGGCAGGCTCTTAATCATTGAGATGATATGTATTCTGAAGATTTTCACCAGGAATACATCACATCAGTTTCCTAGGTCATTAGAAAACCTAGAGTTTTGCTCCTGAATAACTAAAATTCATTTATATAGGCTTCAAATCACCAAAACTGTCTTGGGAGACTGTGACTGCATACAAGGGTGTAATTGTGAGCTGAAGGTTGCAAAGTGAACCCAGGTGGTTTTGATGATGAGAATTTAAAAGTGTGATCATTTCACCTGCTGGGTCCCAGTCTTCTTAGGGGTTGGTAATTCATCTAAATCAAGGAAAGAAATAGGAAAGAGACTTTTTTTTTCCAAAGAAATCTAGCTGACATATTAGAGGAGCTCCACCGACAGCTATGAATTTTCATAGTGGATCTTTTAAAGGATTACCCAATCTGCCTCATTAACTTTATTCTATAAAAGAAATTATCAAAAGAGTGTAAGATAGTGACTTTCTGAACTGTATGAATTGAGAGAAGCATCCAGAGGCACTTATATCTTTATCCATTATCATCAATTGCTGTGAGGGACCTTCAGCTGGTGTTAACGGCCCTCAGTGTGAAAGAAACTCCCAGTCTGCTGGATCCAAGAGGCTGCAAATCTCAGTCTCCTCCTTGGACTGTTAGCACTTGATCTAAGCTCTGCAGGCCGCAGACTAGGTCTCAGGGACTGACCTTAAACTGGATAGGTTCTTTGTCTGCTGTTAAAATCTTTTTTGTCAAGAGTTGTGAACTTTAAATGTCACCCCTAAACTGTGCCAATCTAAGACCTCTAGCAGAGAAATGTGAGCCTTTTGCCTTTCTATAAACTGCGACTGAAATTTTCAGTTGTAATTTCCCTGTTTCAGTATGTTGTTGTTGTTGTCAAATGCTGTCAACTCGCAGACAACTCATAGCGACCCTATGAACGAAAGTCCTGGACACTTCTTGTATAACTTTTGTCCTTTCTCAAGGTTCATAGGGTTTCTAGAGGCAAGCTATTGTGGAAGTGGATGTCACTCCTGCTTCCAAGCTTGTTTTAATCGGGGAGCTTCACCACACACTGTCCACCATGGGTAACCATTTTCTCATTTGACTCATCAGTGTCACAGTGTTTGGCTTCACAGTGACCACAAGTTACCTCTGTACAGCAAGTGGACATAGTAGGGTTACATGACCTAAAAGAATGTTTCACAAAAAAAATATTAAAGGCAAGCCTGAGTGAGGGCCGTGGAGTAGAGTCACAGCTCCTGTATAACTTTCCTTCTTTCTCCAGGTTCATAGGGTTCCCAGAGGCAAGCTATTGTGGAATTGGATGCCACTCCTGTAAGTAAGGGTGGGGTCGAGCCTGTGGAGCCTGCTCCAGGCCGTAGCTTAAAATCCTTCATGAGGCTTGGGGACTGGAGTCTCTCTACACTTTGCAAGTCAGCCGGCTAAGCTGGCGTCTCCATTGTGGCTCCTCTTGGTGGCAGTCAGTCTGGGGTCTTTCGTGTTGTGTGTTACTGTTCTTTTTGGACTCCAAAGGCGAATGGGCGTCCCTGACCCTTAGAGTAAGGGTAAGTAAGGATGGGGTTGATCCTGTGGAGCCTGCTCCAGGACCTAGCTTAAAGTCCTATACCTCGGGCCTGCCTTTGTTTTTGGTGAAACATTCTTCTAGGTTGTATAACCCTGGTATGTCCACTTGCTGTACAGAGGTAACTCGTGGTTGCTGTGATGCCAAACACTGTGACATTGATGAGTCAAATGAGAGAATGGTTACCCATGGTGGAGAGTGTCTAGTAAAGTTCCGATGTTTCAGCAGTCCTCCAAATTCTGTGAACTAGCAGATGTAAACACATACATATAAGAATATGTAGTTGGAATGATGATCTTTTCTTTGACTGTAATACCCTAGGATTATCAATGTTTACTCTCCCCTCAATGTGAACAAAAATAAAATACTTAGTTTTACTTTTAATTCAAGCAAAATAGAAATCACTCTGCCATAGGAAGTTGTTGTTGTTAAGTGCCGTCAAGTCACAGGCAACTCATAGCAACCCTGTGAAGTAGAGTCCTCGACGCTTGGGTGCCTTTCATCCTCTCTCCAGGTTCATAGGGTTTCCGGAGGCAAGCTATTATGGAAGTGGATGCCACTCCACCTTACAAGCTTGTCTTAATATGGGAGCTCCACCCCACTCTCTGTCTGCATCGGGTAGCCAACCATTAATGCATTTGACACATCAGCCATAGGAAGTAGAAATAGCTAATAGGAAGAGAATATTATTGACGGGATAAGTAACTTGTAGAAGATAGTTAGACAGAGGAAACTACAACTCTGTAGAGCAGTTAGTAGAATAAAATAAAATTTCTTCTAAAATAAGACATTTGTGGAAAAAGTAAATGTCATTGATAAAATTTGCATTACTAGAACTTTTTTTAGAATTTTATTATATTTCTCATACTGTACTACACTCCTTATACAAAAATACTAAAAATATATTGAGATGCTAAATTTTATTATTCCTACTGTACAGAAATTTTTGAAAATTTAAGTAAGTCGAAGTTAGAGAGCTGATAAGAGAAAGACCTTCATTAAAATCACAATTGAAATGAAAAATTTTATTATTAAAAAGTTTAGTTACTATATTCTGTATCTTTCTGACATCAAAATTTATATATTTAAGTTGTATCTTGCTAGCTTTATTTTATAATATTATAAATTAAGGAACTGAACAGGAGATTTCAAAGGGTAGCTCGGAAAGATAAAGCAAAGTTATGTAACCAAAGGTACAAAGAACTGAAGTCAGAAAATCTAAGGGGCAAATTTGCCCAGGATCTCTCCAGGATGAAGAACAAATTCAAGCCTCGAGTTGCAATACTTAAAGATACTATGGGCAGAATATTGAATAATCCAAGAAGCATCAGAAGAAGATGGAAGGAGTACATAGAGTAGCTGTACCAAAAAGAATTGGCTGACAAAGAAGAATTAACTAAAGCAACATGTATCAAAAGGCAAGTGTAATGAAGTAGGAGGAAGTTCAAGCTGCTCTGAAGGAATTGGCAAAAATAAGGCCCCAGGAATCAATATAATACCGATTGACAGAGTTCAAACACCAGATATAGTCCTGGACTCACCAGGTTGTACCAAGGAATCTGGAGGATGGCTACCCAGACAACTGACTAGATGAGATCCGTACTTATTACACTTTCATAAAAATGTGATCCAACAGAGCGTGGAAATTATGGAACAATGTAAAAAATATCACACCGAGCAAAATCCTGCTGAAGATTATTAAAAAAATGACTGGAATAATCTATCAACAGAGAATTAACAGAAATATAAAGTTCATAGGTTTAAAAGAGGCTGTGGCACTAGGGACATCATTGTCAATGCTAGATAGATGTCTATTTATGTTTTATTGACTATAACAAAGGCATTTGACTGTGTGAACCACAACAAATTGTGACTGAAATTGAGAAGAATGGGAATCCCAGAACACTTAATTGTGCTTATGTAAAAACTATGCTTAAACCAAGAAGCAGTCATCAGAATAGAGCAAGGAAAGACTTCATGGTTAAAAATCAAGAAAAGAGTGTATCAGGGATGTGTCCTTTCTATATACATTTTAAATTTATATGGAGAACAGATCATTTAGGAGGCTGGACTTTAAGAGGAGAAATGCAACATCAAGATTGGAAGAAGATTCATCAATAATCGGCGGCGTTATGCAAATGACATCATATAGCTTGCCAAAACTGAGGAGGATTAGAAGAATTTTCTGCAGAATGTCAAGACTTCAATCTACAATGTGGATTTCAGTTCAACAATCAGAAAGCAAAATTCTCATCACTAAACCAATTGGCAGCACCATGATAGATGGAGAAGAGATTGATACTGTTAACAATTTCATTTTGTTTGGATCCACAGTCAACACTTTTGGCACCAGCAGTCAGGAAATCAAGCAGGAGGTGCATTGGGAAGGATGGCTGTCAGGGACCTCGTGGAGTGCTGAAGAGCAACTGTTTTGTTCTAGAGACTGAAGTGAGCTTGATCAGCTAATGGTCTTCACAATTATTTTCTATGGATCAGAGAACTGTACAAAGACTAAGAATAGAATAATAATGCCTTTGAGTTGTGGTGCTAGAGAAGAGTATTGAATATAGTGTAGATTGCCAAAAGAACAAACGGGTCTGTTCTGGAGATGGTGAAACCAGGTAGCTTCTTGGAGGCAAGGATTGTGAAGCTCTGTCTGACATACTTTGGACATGTTGCCAGGAGGGATCAGTCCTTAGAGAGAGGAATCACGCTTAGAAGGGTAGAGGGTCAGCACTGGAGAGGAAGACTCTGAATGAGATGGAGTGACACACTTACTGGGGTGACGTGGATCACTGAGTCAGAGACAGTGAGATTATTTCAGGACAGGGTAGGGTTCAGAGCTATTGTACACAGGGTTGCTATCAATCACAGTTGACTTGATGGCATAGGGCAACAACAATAACATATTGTAAAGCACGAAGGTCATTCATCTAAGTAGCATAAACAGTTTTACAGAGATTTTTTTAAAGACATTTAAAACCTTTAAATGATACTCTTTAGTCAATTTATCTAATTATATGACAGCTCATCTAAGTTGATTTATTTTCTTCATAGAAAGCATTTTAAGACTTGTCGTTATGAACTCTATGTACTCACACCAAGCTTATCCTTGGAAAGGCCTCTTGCTTAACTGAGGCCTTTGGTCACTATCTTGAAATTTTTAATAATATTTGAACAAGAAACAAATATATTAATTTTGCATTGATTCAAGCAAATTGTATAGCTATATATGCTTTGATATATCTAAAGTTCCTATTTATATTTACCTTTTGATTTCATACACTAGAATGAAATCTTTATGAAAGTAGGAATTATATCTATATGGTTTAAAAATCTTGCATACCATGGATACACAGTTGTGTGCCATCAAGTCAAAACTGACCCATAGCTGACTTTGTGGAAGGTTTTCAGAGACAGTTAATCACATGGAAAAAGATTGATTATCCTCTTCCATAAAGAGGTTGGTGGATTTGAACCCTGTGACTTCAGGATTGCAGCATAGCTTCTTGCTACAAGGCCACCAATGTTCTACTAAAAAAATATTTCTTGAATTTTGCATAATGCTTCATGTTTTTCAAACTTAAATTAATGCATAACCTTGAAACTAAACAACACAGCCAAGATATTAATATGCATTCAAAGTTATTCACATTTAAAAGGAATACCATGAGGGCATAAACATTACCTTGAAGACTGGCCTTCCATTTCCAACTTTCTAAGTGTTAAATGTCACAGTGTGCCTTAGAGATGAAAAGCGATTTTTCTTATTTATCTCACTATCCGATTTATAATTTTGTATTGATCAATTCCCTTCTGGAATCTTAAAGTAAAATGATTTTTATTCAGGTGACATTTCCCTACTTCTTTGGGATTCATCTTGTCCCTCAACTCTTCTTTTCTCATATAGGAACAAGAAAGTGAAAAAATATGGAGAAATTAAATAACAAGATAGATCATATTTGGTGTTATTCTTAAGATTAAATTCTGGCTTCAGTATCTTACGATAGCCATTATTATATTTTTCCCATTTTTATGTAAATGTATTTAGTAGGACCTTTATTATAATAAAAGGGAGCTCTCAAGAAATACACATATATCTGTTATATTAATAGTTATTTGTCAGTTACGTAAGTTTTCACTGAGAAATATGATTTTTGAAGTGGCTAGATATGATTCTCTTGGAGTTAATTGAAGGATAATTCTTTTACTATTTCTTCAATGTTAGTTTGTCCTTTCGTCTCCTTTTTCAGAACTTCCATTATGTATATGGTGATATGCACATTCATGTTCCATGGGTCCCAGAGAACTGTACATTTTTCTTTACATTTCTCAAGATCCATAATTTCAATTAATCTATCTTCAAGTTCACTATTTCTTCAGCCTCACTGAACCTACTGTTCAGATCCTCTAGTGAATATTTGAAACTCTTGGAATTTCTATTTGATTCTTTTTTATTACTGATGTTTTATTGATATTCTAAATTAGAAGATGTAATTACCATCTTTTCTTAAAGATTTTTAGATTTCATGTACTCAGCTTATTCTAAAACATTTGTAAACTGATTTAAAGTCTTATTAATTCCAGTATCTAGGGTTTTTAGGGTTAGTGTTTAGTAATTTTTAAAGTATAATAAAGAAACTTTACATCCTTAGGTATCTCAACTTGAGGTTTGAATATTCTCTTCAGTTCCTTCAATTTGAGAAATGGTGAGTTTGCCTGGTTTTGTTTTCTGACTCCAGCTTTTTACACATTCTGTTATACGTCTTTCCTTTATCTTTCAGAGTTTCCCTTGAAATTTTCTGCTCAGGAGTCCAGAATAAAGACAGCATAGTGGAGTGGACTTGGGGATAGGGATTGTATTACAATGAAAGAAATTTTCTTTTACTTTTCAAAGAGAAGAGTGAATTGTGGAGGAGGGGTAGGCAGGGAGAAAATTGCAACAATGAATGAATGGAAATCCAAAGTGTCTGTAAACGTTCATTAGAATTATTAAAAAAGGGGGAAAAAATCTTCTGTTCAGCTCCTTAGTTTTCTGATTTCTTCCCTTAGCCTTGGCTCCTCAGCTTTCTAGTACTGGATTCAGAGTCTTTACTGACATCCATCTTGGTCTTTTCTTCTCCTCTGTCTTTTAATTATCTTTTGTATTCTCTGTTGGATGATCTTTTTTTTCTATATTTTTAATCTTTTTTATTTTTTTTGCTTTGCCGTTAACAGTGGAGCTGCAGTTTTCCAGTCAGTGTGGAAGAGCAGTGCTATTTTCCTTTAAATCATTGAATTCTAGTGTCTGATGAGTAGAACTATACTAATACCAAAACCCATTGTTGTCAGATCTACTCCTATTCATAGTGACCTTACAAGACAGAGAAGTTCTGCTGGCATAGTCCATACCTTTTTGTACTGCTAGCTAGACATCTCCAGTGCTTCAGATCCACCAGCCACTCTATAGAACAAAGGTGGGCATTGCCCTCCTGTTAAGAGTTAGACTCAGAAATCTGATAGAGGGTTGCTGTGATTAGAAATCAGTTTAACATCAAAGTCTGAGTCTTTAAGACAGAGAAAAAGTGTCCCCTCAGGCTTCCAAAGCTGTGATTTCTATGGAAGTGAACTGCTACATCTTTCTTCCTCAAAGTAGAATGGCCAAGAGGTTCAAACTGCTGGCCTTTCAGGTAGAAACCAAGTACTTTACCATTTGTGCGACCAGGCTCTCTTTCTTGTAAGAGAATTGAGGCAAAACTGAAAAGTATTGAACCTTTAGATGACACAGATATTTCATATAGCTTCCAAACTTACATGATTTGAAGTGTCTTCAGTTCAGCATAAACATTTTTCTGTCAGTTCAGAGGGGGTTTCTGTTCTTCAGTTAATCATGACTCTTGAGTAAAATCCTCCAGATGATGAACCCATGCATCAGGCCTGAGGATCTCTCTGGGTTGAGACAGGGAGGGTGAGGGACCTGGGAACAGACCACAGAAGGGCCTGCGTCCTGGGAATGGCCTTGTTGGGGAAACCAAGTGATTAGATTTTAATAGTCTACTATTACTTATGAAAGGAGAATATTACATATTTTGTAAAGCTGGATCGGAGGGAACTATAAAATAAAACCACACAACAGAGAAAAATGCTTCCTAACACAGCGTCTTATGCAGCAGTCAACCAAAACAGCTATGGGGTTAGGGTCACCAAACTCTTTAGATGACACAGTTGTACAGAAGACCGTGATGAATCACACCTGTCCACATGCTGCTCATATCCCCTGTTTGTCACCCACGCTTCCAGCTGGCAGTGTCTGAGCTTGTTGTAGGTTGTCTGAGTAATTGTTTTTTCCATATTTACATGCCAAATAGCTTTGAACTGGATTCAAACTCAAATGAATGAAATCAATGGGGGGGGAAGATCCTGCAATAAAATTTTAGGAAGACTACTTGTGAACAGATTATGACCTTTTAGGCTGTCCTGAGGCTGTAGGCATCTGCTTGCTTACTCCTGAGCATTGGAAACAGGTTTGAAACTGAGTCTCTTGGTATTTCCTTAGAAAGGGATGTTGGGTGTGGTTGTCCATGCATGGAAAGATGTGCTTTTCCCCTACAATTTGACCCAGACTTATTCTGAGTCAAATGGCAAAATCTCTCCCAAGAGCTTGAACTTTGGGTTCATTCTGATCGTGGTTGCTACACACTGGATAGGTTTACTTTCTCATAGAAGCAGCAAATGTTTTTCTTTGGCAGGTCGACATCAGCAGCAGCAGCAGCAGCAGCGCTCAGAATTTGAAGCCTGACACCTGTGGTCCTCACAGAGGCCCAGCCCACACATCAGCAGAGCTACACCAGGGATAAGAGCTGTGAGTACTCACTATGGAAATTGATGGCATTTACACCACTCTACCAAAATGTTTACAACTTGGTAGCCAAAAGAAATGTGATCTGTATGATGATTTATCCTAGTAAATGAATGGGACTGGTTCTTTTATGTCATGGTTAAATTTGTGTCTTACATAAAAGGTTCTCATTCGTTTTCTAAAAAAAAGGACTTTACAAATGATTTGGGATGCACTGGAAAACATTTGCGTTACCTGGGCCCTAAAGAATATGACTGGCCGAGGTATTGGAGATCATCCGGTAGAACCAGCGAGTGTTAGCGTTGCCCTGTGACCCTGATGGTTCAGGTGAGGCCTTGCGATGTGCCTGGATGATATTCTTGATAACCTCCCAGAGCTCATTTTATCTTTGTTCATTGTGTTCAAGGCCTCAAACCTATTCTTGTGATGGTTTTTAAATTCATATTAGATACACTCTAGATCAGATTTTGGTTCTTATGGATTTGTTTTAATTATTTTAGCTTCAGTTTGTCCTTGTTCATGAGTACTTTATGGTCTGTTCCACAATCAACACCTGGCCTAGTTTTCTGGGCAGATATTGTTAACTGTTGTCAAGTCAAGTAGAAATCCTATAATCCTATGAATAACAAATATGGTCCTAACTTTGTGGTCAATTAATTATTGCATGGATTGATCCTTGCTGGTTTGTGTTTCTCTTGTTTGGGTTTCTTGGTCTGTTTTGGGTTTTTTTGTGTTTTGGGTTTTTTTGTGTTTTGGGTTTTTTTCGGTGAGTGACTCATAGCAACCCTATGAACAACATGATTGGAAAATCACAGGGCCAGCAAGAAAATGGAATAGCAACAATGAGATGAATTGACACTGCAGCTGCAAAATATAAGTTAAGTAAAGTTGTTATTATGAGGATGGTATAGGACCTGGCAATATGTCATCCTCCAGACATCGGTGGTCGTGATAATATATCCAAAGTTTTCAATGTGAAGTTTCTTCTTCCTTGCTTCTTACAAGATATTGGCTGCACTTCTTCCAAAGCAGATTTCTTTTACTCCCAGTTGTTCATGGCATAGTCAGTATTCATTATTAGACCACAATTCAAAGATAGAAATTCTTGTACAGTCTTATTTACTGATTGCCCATCTTTCACATGTGTATGAAGTGAATGGAAATATCATGAATTTGTTCAGGTGCACCTTCGTCACAACAGTGTCATCCTTAGTCTTTAGCATTTTCAAAAGTTCTTTTGCAGAATATTTGTCTGATCTAATAAGGATGACAGAAAAATAATTGTTGCCTTTGATCTGTGGTGTTGGAGAGGAGCACTGACCATCCCATGGACAGCCAATAGAACAAACAGGTATGTCTTAGAGAGGGTGCAGCCGGAGTGTTCTTTGGAGGCAAAAATAATGAGGCTTAACCTCACATACTTTGGATATATTGCTTGGAGGTGCTATTCTTTGGAAAGGGATGTTATTCTGGGGAGGGTAAAGGGTCAGTGAAGGAGAGGAAGACTCTCGACAAGGTGGATCTACAAGGTGACTGTTGCAATGGCTCTTATGTGAGCAAGTATGAGGATGGCATGAGACAGAACAGGTTCAGATCTTTCAATTATAGGGTCACTATGAGTCACACTTGACTTGACATGACCTATCAACAACAGTACATTATTTTGGGATCTTTGGTAGCCTCTTGGCAAGAAGTTGCACTGCAATTCTAAACATATGTAGTTTGAATTTACCATTTGCTCCAGGAGAAAAAGATGGACAATTTCCTCCTGTGCAATTTATTGCCTCCAAAATCCTTGTGGAGGTTCAGCTATGGGTCATCTCTGACTGGATGGCACACAACAACAACAAAAATAGTACATTACTTGTTTTTTTGGCTGCTGCTTCTATGGGTGTTGATTAGGGAATCTAAAGAGAATGAAATCTTTGAAAATTTCCATTTTTGTTTCCTTTTTCTATCCTGGTAGTATTAATTGTCTGATTTGAAAGATTTTTGTTTTATTTATATTGACATATAATCCATGCTCAAATCTGAACGTTTCTCAGTATTTGCTAAAGGGCTCTGTGTACATGTTGAAGCATGTCCTTAACACTCAAGCAGCTCTAATTTCCTGTTTGTAAAGTGCCTCAAAATTTGCCTTCTCAGGTTTTATGAATATATGTATGTTCTTTAGCATGTTCACAGTTTTACACTTGTATGTGGCCTTCTAGAGTCCCAAGAACATACCAGAACTTCTTAAATCTGCCTATGAACATCTCATTTTCCAACTTATTCTTTTTAGCTAGTCTAATGCTTGCCACAACTTCTGTTCACTACCATAGGAAGCCATGATGTTAAGATATTGCCACGGGTTGTTTTTGACAAAAGCCTCCAAGGGGAAACTGTGTCCACACTGAGTGAGCGCTCACATAAAAATAAAATAGCTTTGCTAGTGTGCTTTCCCAGGAAATCACCACACATTAGCAATTTCCTGGGAGTAGGGTTTTGATATTGCTCTAATCTTGCCTTTCCCCTTCCAGTGGCCTCACTGCTGCTACTTTTGACTTTAAGGGTGAGCTGTTGGCTTTCAAGGTTACTACAGAACTGAAAATAGGGGAGGAAAAGGTGGCGAAATGGGAACATGGTGAGTCAAAATACCACAAAATTTACTTTCCTTCCTCATATTCTGTCACTTTTCTTGAACAAACTCTCTCTAGTTTTACATGAGAGTTTGTGTAATTGTCAGAGTTCAGAAAAGTTAATTGCTATCATTTTGGCCTGGGTTCTCAAACTTTTACAAAGAATAGAGTTTTAAAGTCCATTGCTTTATCATTTTTTGCTGACTTCATTGTGTTTATTGAAAGATCATTATTTTTTTAAGAAATTAGAATTTTATATGTTTTTTTCAGCTATCAGTTGAGATACCTGAATTGCCTCCTTGTTTTCAGTTCGATACTGTTGCTAGTATTTAGAAACCTGAATTTAAAAAAAAAAATACTCCCAAATTATACTGTTAATCAGTGACCTAGGAAATATACTTTATACTTTCTCTGATAAAAACTTAAAAAAAAAACAAAGATAAGTTTTAAAAATTATTTTACTTACCTTGATTCCATTTGCTTATGAACTAGAATCTTCTTAAAACTTATGTCAACTAGTACTGTAACATATCATGACAAGTCTCACTTGAACTCAAATAATTATGCTTTAGGTTGGTAGAATAGCAGTAATACCCAGGGAAATATTTCTCTTTTGCTTAGTTTTTGAATAAAGTATAAAAAAGTAAAGAGAGAGCAATCCTGACATCTATTAACTTCACAAAGGAGAACAATATGCATAGCGCAAAACCAATTCCTATAATATCAGACATGGCCTCCCTGCTTCCATGCCTCTTTTGTTAAATTAAACAGCAATTACACTGCCCTTTTCCAGGGTCTGAAATCTGTTGAAATGGCCAAACAAATATAAGACAACCATACTCATGATTATGTGTTTATTAGAAATATTAACAGACTACAATTCAGGATGGCAATAATTTCTCAGTTCAAACAACTCATATGATTTTCACATGCTATCAGGAGGAACCAGTTCTTGGAAAAAGTCATCACATTGGGAAAGGCAGAAGTTCAGAAGAAAAAAAGTTTCACTGAAAATAAAAAAGATTGGCAAAGTAGCTACAATGGACTTGAGCATGGTGGGCAGCATGATGGTGGCACAAGGTAGGGTATGGTTCACATCAGTTGTCCATGGGGTCACTATTAGGTGTACTTGCCATTATGGCACTTAATAAGAAAGTATAAAACCTCTAATTATGACACAAATAAATAATTTAAATTGTTAGTTAAAAGTGTCTTTTAATTATAACTCCAAGGTGCTTGAAGGAATTCTAATCATTAAAGTCTCTATGCATGCTGAAACTGAGGAGGACCTGAAGCCCTTGCTGCAGAAGGTCAAGGACTGCAGCCTTCAATATGGACTGAAGCTCAACATCAAGAATACAAAGATTCTCGCCACTAGACTGACTGGCAGCATCATAATCAATGGTAAAGATATTGAAATTGTTAATAGCTTTATTTTTCTTGGCTCTACAATCAACACTGTTGGTACCAGCATCCAAGAAATCAAAAGACAAATTGCATTGGGAAAGTCAGCTGTCAGAGATCTCTCCAAAGTACTGAAGAGCAATGGTAGCAGTCTGGAGACTAAGGTGTGCCTGATCCATGCCATGACCTTTGCAATTACTTGCTATGCACTGGAAAGATGGACAATGACTAGGGATGATATAAGGAGAATCGATGCTTTTGAGCTGTGGTGTTGGAGAAGAGTATAGAATATACCATGGACTACTAGGAGAACAGATAGTTTATCCTAGAGAGGGTGAGACCAGGCTGTTCCTTGGAGGGAAGGATTCTGAAGCTTTGTCTGACATACTTAGGAGGTGTTGCAAGGAGGCACCAGCCCTTGAAGAGGGTCATCATGCTTGGAAGAGTGGAGGGACAGTGCAGGAGAGGAAAACCCTCAATGAGATGCATAGATTCTGTGAGTGGAGTGATGGGAATGAGGGTGTTTGAGATGGTGAGGTTGGCACAGGATAGAACTGCCTTTAGGACTCTTGTACATAGGTAGACTTGCTATGAGTTGCAAGCAACCTGAAAGCACATAACAACAACAACATGTAAATAAATGAAAAACTAGTATGATTTCAGAAATTTTACTCACACTGTTATTGGTAGTGTAAAATGATACAATCACTCTGGAAATTAGTGACATTTCTTCAAAAAGTTAAACATAGAAATTCCATATGACCCACCTATTGCACTGGTAGGAATAAATACTAAAAAACATAGAACTGAGACTCAAACACAGGTTTATACAAAGATGTTTATAGCTGTATTATTCACAATGGCAAGAAAATTGAAACAGCTCAAATATCAATCAATAAACAAATGTCTTGAGAAAGTGTGGTACAACAACACAATAAAATAATATCCAGCACTAAGGAGCAATGATTTTGAAAAATACTATATGACATGAGTAAATCTAGACAGCATAATGCTGAGTTAACTAACAGTATCATAATGAAAAACATTACATAAGACCATTACTGTAAAAATAGAAGAATAACTAGTAAGATGTGCTCCAGAATCCAAAGGGGGAAGAAGAGAGAGAAGGAGGTCTGAGAGTGAGGAGAGGAGTTGGAAATCTTGAGGTTGTGGAGTTTGGTGAACAGAGGTAGGGGGTGATGGAATTAGAACATGCCTAGTAAGGACCTGAAAAGGTAGAATAATAATGGTATGGATCAATGGTGATTAATTTTATAAAACACAATGTATGGGAATGATAAGCGAAACACCCTGTAAATGGAGGAATGCATGAAACACAATGTACATGAATGAAATACAAGGGATATAATTTTTATATGTAAGCCAATATAAAATTTAAAATAATAATGTTATAAAATATAATATGTGCAATCGTAGATTATTAATAATAATAATAATAACAATTTTTAAAAGCAAACAGAAAAGACTAATCTTTCTTAGCTGTGCACTGACTTCTCTAGAAAATGAGGAAAAGTTTTGTAAGTTTTCTTGTAACTCATCTGTCTCAGTTTTATTTGTAGCTCTAAAGTATAACTAGAATACTTGTTATAATGAAAAAATA
>NW_006399915.1:3359225-3359795 GCF_000299155.1 Elephantulus edwardii
TGGTACTCCATGCTTTCAGCTAAGATCCATATAACATTACCTACAATATCCCTAGTACCACTACCCCTTCAAAACTCAGCTTGCATCTGTTGATATGCTGTTCCAGTCATTGCTAGATAATCTTCAGCAGAATCTTGCTTGCATCTGATATCAATGATATTATTCGATAATTTCCACACTCTGTTGGGTCACCTTTCTTTGGAAATGGGAACAAATATATATCATTTCCAGTCAATTGACTAAGTGGTTGTGCTGCATATTTCTTGACACAACTTTGCGAGCACATCTAGGACAGCATCTGTTAGTTGGAATACATCAATTGGTATATCATCAATTCCTGGTACCTTATTTTTTTCCCCCAATTCCTTCAAAGCCACTTGAATTTCTTCCTTCATCACCATAGGCTCTTGCTCATATGTTGTTTCATGAAATTCTTATATGTCTGCCAATTTCTTTTCGTATAGTGACTCTGTATACTTTTTTCCCATGTTTCCTTAATACTTCCAGAATCATTTAATATTCTGCCCAAAGCATCCATAAGTATAGCAACTTGAGGTTTGACTTTTTTTT
>NW_006399915.1:3361720-3364994 GCF_000299155.1 Elephantulus edwardii
ATATATATCTCAAAAGAATTGAGCAGTTTCTTAAAGAGTATATCCAAATTACCATCAAGCACATAAAAAAATACAATAATATTGTCATTAGTGGTTGGTTATATACAAATGAAAACACAAGAAGATATTACTTCATCCCTATTAAAATGAAAATGATCAAAAACAAGAGAAAAATGTTTTAGAAATAGTGTAGAAACCCTGAAACTTTCTTACATTGCCAGCGAGAATACAAAAGGACATATCTACATTGAAAAAAGGTTGACAGTAAAAATATTGAATAATGACCTTGGAATCTCAATCCCGTATGTATAGTCAAAAGTAATGAAAATAGAATGCAAACAGAATCCTGAAAAACAATATTTACTGCAGCACATTTCACAATATTTAAAGGTAGAAACAACTAAAACATCCATCAATAGATGCATGGTTAATAAAAGTGTGGCTGTTTTCTGAGCAAAAAATGGGACAAAAGGACACAGGGCTTTTAGAGTTTGCCTTAAAGGGCAAGAGGGAGTGAGAATATCATGGTCCTTCACCACCCCAGAGCAGAAAGCAGTTATAGAGCACATACCCCAGCCTCATGGTGCCACAAGAGCCACCTCAGCAGCAAGAAGTTCATATATTCATTGTTTAGTCACAGACAAATTAGAGAGTGAGGGAGGCGAAGAATATCACTCAATGCAAATCCTAGTTGTATCCTAGCAGCTCCAAAGCACAATGCCTCAATTTGTCCATGCTCTGGTTTCAGTTCAGCAGTCAAATCCAAATCATTCAGCTAAGTTTGCCTCAAAACAGTTATAAGTCAACTTCTCCTTCAAACATCTGACAAGAACAGCAAACCTTTAATCGTGTCTAGCACAAATGCAAGAAGCTTCAGGTTACACCCTACCATAGTTTCTTTACAGAAATACCACAGTCTCTCCACCACCATCAACAAAGTCTCACCACCCAAGTCTTGCTCTCATCAGTGTCTTGCTCCAATCTCCCTCAAGTCTTGCCCTCCTCAAGTCTTACTTGCCTCAAGTCTAGCTACTCAGTGTGGGAAGTACTCCTTTTCTTATCCTTGTCCCATAGCTGTTGATAATTTTCAAAATCAGGTGTCTGCAGTTAAGGTCGCTGGAGATCAGAGGGGGCTTAATGTAATGGCTTAAAAAGTCATTTAGGTTAACACTGCAAGGGCATAAATTTGCAAAAGAATATTACTCAATATTAAGGAGAATGGAAATTTGTTATGCTGACTAAAATGAGAAAAAATCCTGTAGTTCCTTACATATGTGATACAAGCAAATATATAGAAACTAAATCTTACTATTGATTGCCATGGGTGAGAGATAAATTTTTCTTTGAGTGTCACACCAGTGCCATTGTCTTTAGGAAGCTGAGCTGCTAACCCAAAGGCTGCACTTCTGTGGCTATTTTAATTTAATTTAAAAAGAAAGATGGACAAATTTTTCCTGTGAGATTTACAATTTTCAAAGTCCACTCAAGGCTTACCCATGAGTCCATTTCAACCCCACAGCAATGGAGGAGAGGGGTGTGGAGATTTAACTAAGAAAAAACAAAGCAAAAAAACCCAAAAACAAACAAACAAAAAAACCTCCTAAGATAATAATGGTAGAAAAATTAAGAAATAAGCATTGCACAATATAAATAGTATAACAGATATTGTGTAAGCTGTTGAAGTGGCAAATGTTGTGTTTATTGGCATCACAAATAAAAGAGAAACAATCAATCATACACACTTTTGCTGTTGTTGAGAAACAATCAATCATACACACTTGTGCTGTTGTTATTAGTGTTATGCGCCCTAGAATTGATTATGACTCACAGAAACCCTATTGTGAACCACAGAGAACATAGTCCTATCTTGTGTCATACCCACAATCTCCAACTGCTCAAGTTCATTGTTATAATAATTTTATCAGTCTATCTTATTGAGGGTCTTCATCTCTTTCTCTGACCCTCTACATTTGTCAGCATATGGCTGACCCCTCCTAATATGCCTAGAGCATATGAGATGAATTTTTAGCAACCCTGCCAAAAAAAAGTAGCCTGGTAGCATCTTACCTAAGACAGAAATTGTTTTTTAGTGGTACAGAGGGTTCAAAATTGGGAAGGGTGTAAGCCAGGAATGTGTCCTATCTCCATACTTTTTCAATCTCTATGTAGAACAGATCATCTATGAGGCTGGACTTTATGAAGAGTGTGGCAACAATATTGGAGGAAGACTCATCAACAGCCTGCATTATCCAGATGACACAACCATGCTTCCTGAAAGTGAAGAGGATATGATGTGCTTGCTGCAGAAGGTCATAGACTACGCCCATCAATATCGATTCAAGTTCAATATCAAGTAAACAAAGATTCTCATCCCTGGGCTTATTGGCACCATAATGAGAGATGATAAAGAGATTTATATTATTAACAGCTTAAGTTTGTTTGGCTCCACAATCAACATTCTTGGTACCAGCAGCCACAGAACCGAAAGACAAATTGCAGTGGAAAAACTGCTGTCTGTCACCTCTTCCCTATTAATTAACCAACTTTCAGATGCACAGAAAGCAATAGAAAATGCCACAGCTTGGGCCAAGCACATGTTGGCCTTTAAATTGACATTGTTGGTCTTTAAAATTTTGGAAAAGTCCTTTAAAGCAAATTTTACATTTCATTTTTTGACTGCTGCTACCCTAGGTCTGATTGTGGATCAATGAAATTGTTGACAACTTCAATTTTTTTCTTTATCTATTTGATAGTACCATGGACTGCCAAGAAAACAAACAAATTCATCCTGGAGAGGGTTAAACCAGCCTGCTCCTTGGAGGTAAAGATTCTGGGGCTTTGTCTGACATACTTTGGACATGTTGTAAGGAGGGACAGGTCCTTGGAGAGGGACGTCATGCTTGGGAGAGTGGAGGGACGGCGCAAGAGGGGAAGACCCTGTATGAAGTGGATTGATTCAGAGACTGGGGTAATCAGGATGGGTATGTCAGAGGCAATGCGATCGGCACAGGATAGAGCAGAGTTTAGGGCTGTTGTGCATAGGGTAACTATGAGTCACAAATGACTCGACAGCACATAACAACAACAACAATTTGATACACATTGGTCCAGTGATAAGGGGTTTTGTTTTCTTGATGTTGACATGTCTTTTTTTTATTTTATTATTTTTGTGTGAGTGTACCATCAAATCAGATCTGACTGGTACAGGAGGAGATTGTCCCTCCTTCCCCGGCAGAGCATCTGGTGGATTCGAACCGTGCACCTCTGTGATTGT
>NW_006399915.1:3365254-3371790 GCF_000299155.1 Elephantulus edwardii
TTGTTGTTATTATGTGCTGTAGAGTCGTAGGTGACACATAGTGACCTTATGAACAAAAGTCTTGAACACAAAACTTTCATCTTTTCTCCAAGTTAATAGAGTTTCCGGAGGCAAGCTTTTTTGGATGTGAACGCCACTCCCACTTCCAAGACAGTTTTATTTGGGAGATCCATAAAAACCAACAAGAACCAACACTCTAATTTAAACCCCAAGCCAGAGAATACACCTTTGCAGAATCCAGCCATTCTACTCATCTTCCAATCTTGGAAATAGCCCCAGACTAGCAGCCAAAAGCCTTTTTAAAAGCTAGGCAAATCTGATCATCTCACACATTTTAACACTGAACCAGGTTTACAATAGGTAAAAAGCTTCACTTTTATACCTCTAGGAAAAGACAAGGATGAGCTTTGAATGACGCAAGCTGCCTGATACCTACATCATATTAGACCACATTGTGGGAAAGTTATATACAAGAGGAATCCTTGAAAAACACAATTTAGATCACTTCTGCTGTTGACTTATAACAAAAAAGTTCTGTCTAGACAGTATTGGAATGTATACTTTCTTACTGTAATAAAATGGTGCTTTAAAAGAGACCAAACAGAAATTATAGCTGTCAGCACATTTATGTTAGAAAATAAACACAACCTAAGCAACGTTTTCTTACACTTGCCATGATAAAGAAGAAAAAAATATGAGTACTGTGAAAAGGAAAAACATCAACAAAACATGCTCTGGATGGAAACTACTTGGTTAGAAAACTTGATTTACTGTATGTATAAAATAAGTGCAGAGGCAAGTATAGCTATTCAACATTAGAAACTAATGCTGAAAAATACCCACTGAACTTCATGGATTTTTTATTGAAAGCTATAGACTCAGATTCCTATATTAAGGGCTTTTCTTGATAATGTTAGTGCTGCGGCGTAAAAGTAGAACAGAAAGTCACTGTGTTGATTTGATACAGAATTATTTCCTTCTACCTAGCTTTAAGAGTTGATGTTGCAGATGTTTTGAAACATTTCAAAAAATGTGGTAGCTCACAATTAGGGATCAAATATTTCTGCATGTGATAACAGAATGAAGAGACCCTTTGAAAGTCTCAACACTAAATGCCTTTGTATACATATTTGAAACTGGAACTTTGTTACTTCAAACATTCTATTTCAGATCACATAAAACTAGTGCTGAAATAGAAATATTATTTCCAGTAAGCTGAGTGGCTTCTTAAATTGGGATATGCCTGGTTGTTGCTTAAACAGTTAACATACTTCTGTCCTAAACCACAAGCTAGAAGTTCAAGTTCAATCAGAGACACCTTGAAGAAAGGATTAATTGAACTGCTTTTGAAAAGTTGGTCATTGAAAGATCTGTGGGGTGAACAGAATTATAACTGATTTGGTTTTAATTTTAAATTCACTTTAGTCAAATTTAAGCCATAGCAACCCTATGAATAGCAGATCTGAACCTCATCCTATCTTGTGCAATTATCACACTTTCAGACACACTAGAGCCCATTGCGGCAGTCACTGTGTCAAATTCCACCTGGTTGAGGACTTTTCTCTCCTTTATCAGTTCTCCACCCTTCCAAGCATCATGTCCCTCTCCAAGGAATAGCCCCTCCTAGTAACCTGACTGAAGTAAGTGAGGCAAAACCTCATCATATTTGCCTCCAAAAGCACTCTGGTTGCACCCTCTCCAAGACATATTTATTTGTTCTTTTTGGCCATCCATAGGATGCTCAGTGCTCTTCTTCCACACCACAACTCAAAGGCATTTATTCATCTGTAATCCTTATTCACTGTCCAGGTTATAGCTGCACAGTAAGTGACTGGAAAAAACATGACCTGAATCAGACCCATCTGAATCCTCAAACTGAGATCATTACTCCTTAATAATTTTGAGAGGTTTTCTAACTACAGACTTTCCCCTGTGTAATATATCTCCTGATCTGCTGACTGCTAGTATCAAGAGTGTGAATTGTGGGTTAAAGTAAGATAAAGCTGTTGACAGTTTCAATCTCTTTTCCACCCACCATGATGTTGCCTATGATATGAATCTTGGTTTAAAATTGGTTTGAAATTGAGATGCAATCATATAGAAGGCAATACATATTGAAAACCCTATGAACACTAGAAGAACTCTTCATCTTACTCTTCTATAAAATAAAACTTGAATTTATTCAATGTTATCAATGTATGTATTACTTAGCAAGTGCTACAATAAAATAAATACCCTAAAAGTATGACTTTCACAAAGAGAAATTTATTCTTTCCATGTTTAGGAGGCTCTGGAAGAAGGTTCTTGTCCTCTTTCTTCAATATCCATGGGTGAATTTCCTCTATGTTAAGGAGTTTCCTAGTGCAGAGACCAGGGTCCAAAGAAATCCCTCCTCTCCTCAAACTTTTGCTCATTTATCTGTTGTCTTCTTCTTCTTAATTTCAAAGAAAATTTACAGAGATTTTGGATTTCCATTCATCCATTGTTGTACTTTTCTCCCCACCCCACCACCCACCCCCAGTTTGCTTTTCTCTTTGAAAAGGAAAAGAAAAATTTCCTCATAGGTATACCATTCCTCCACACACCCCTATCCCCACTCTGAGTATACTCCACTCTGCAACCTTCATTCCGAATTCTTATGATAATCATAATGTCCTAACTGTTCTCTCCCTCATCTGTTTCAATGCAGTATACATAATTCATCCAGTTTTTCTCATTCTTAGCCCAACCCTGATGTCAGTTCCATTTTACAGCAATGGCACTATGTAGTGTTTGTCCTTTTGTGACTGAGATATTTCACTCAGCATAATGTCCTCGAGGGTCACCCATTTTGAATAATATTGAATGAGTTCCTTGTTTTTCAATGCAGCGTAGTATTCCATTGTGTGAATATACCACAGCTTTTCTATGCATTCATTTGATGATGGGCACTTAGGTTGTTTCCAACTCCTTGCTATTGTGAACAAAGCTACAATAAGCACGGGTGTGCATATATCTGCTTGGATGGTGGTTATGGTCTCTTCAGGGTATATTCCCAGTAGTGGAATGCTGGGTCTCTATTTGCAACTTTTTTAGAAAGTGCTACACTGCTTTCCACAGTGGTTGCACCATTTTATACTTCCACCAACAGTGAATGAGGGCCCCGGGCTCTCCACAACCTTGCCGGCATTTGTTGCTTGCTGTTCTGTTAAACTTTGCTGGTCTTACTGGGGTGAAATGATATCTCATAGTTGTCTTGATTTGTATTTATCTTAGAGCTAGGGATTTGGAACATTTCTTCATGTGCTTGCTGGCCATCTTAATGTCTTCTTTGGTGAAGTGTCTGTTCATATCTTGTGGCCATTTTTTATTGGATTATTTACCTTTATCTTGTTGTGGTACTCAAGTATTTTATAAATTCTGGATATAACAATTTCCAACTATAAAAGGCCCTAGACCAGATGGTTTTACAAGTGAATTTTATCAAACATTCAGAAAAGAACTGTCACCAATTCTACATAAACTATTTAAGAAAATAGAAGAAGATGGAATTCTCCCAGACTCATTCTATGAAGCAAACATATCCTTGATACCAAAGCCAGGAAAAGACACCACCAAAATAGAAAACTGTATGCCAATATCTCTTTTTTTAAAATTTAGTTTGTTTATTTTTCATTTCAATGAACATCTACAGAGATTTTGGAATTCCATTCATTCATTGTTGCACCCTTATCCCCGCACAAACCTCTCCCTCTCCCCCCCCCCTTTGCTCCTCTCCATGAAAAGCAAAAGAAAAACTCCCTCATTGGTACACAATCCCCCCGCACCTCCCCAAACCCCACCCCCTACCCCCAAATATAATACACTCTGCCACCCTCATTGCGTACTCCTACGATAAAAATAATGCCCTAAAATATAATACTTTTAGACTATTCTCTCCCCCATAGACTTCAATGCCGTAAACATATTTCATCCAGTTTTTCTCAGTCTTACCCCCACCCCAATGCCAGCCTCATTCTACAACAGTGGCACCATATAGCATTTGTCCCTTTGTGACTGAGATACCTCACTCAGCATAATGTCCTCCAGGGTTACTTATTTTGAATAATATTGCATGAGTTCCTTGTTTTTCAATGCAGCATAGTATTCCATTGTGTGAATATACCACAGCTTTTCTATGCATTCATTTGATGATGGGCACTTAGGTTGTTTCCAACTCCTTGCTATTGTAAACAAAGCCGCGATAAACATGGGTATACATATATCTACTTGGATGTCATTTATGGTCTCTTTAGGCTATATTCCCAGTAGTGGAATTGCTGGGTCAAATGGTATCTTTATTTGCAACTTTTTGAGAAAGCGCCACAATGCTTTCCACAGTGGTTGCACCATTTTACACTCCCACCAACAGTGAATAAGGGTTCCAGTCTCTCCACAACCTCGCCAGCATTTGTTGCTTGCTGTTCTGTTAAATTTTGCTAGTCTTATTGGAGTGAGATGATATCTCATGGTTGTCTTGAGTTGCATCTCTCTCAGGGCAATATCTCTCATGAACATAGACACAAAAATCCTGAATAAAACACTGACCAATAGTATCCAATGATACATCAAAGAAATAATCCATGATGACCAAGTGGGATTCATAACAGGTATGCAAGGATGGTTCAATATAAGAAAACCAATTAATGTAATTCATCATATTAACAAAGCAAAGAACAAAAACCACATGATCCTATCTATTGATGCATAAAAGGCCTTTGAAAAAATCCAATACCCTTTCCTGATTAAAACACTCAACAAAATAGGACTAGAGAGGAATTTCTTCAATATAGTAAATAGTATTCATGAAAACCTGAGAGCCAACATTGTTCTCAATGGAGAGAGGTTAAAGTCATTTCTCTTTCTATCTCTTATAAAATAACAGGTGTTCAGGCTATATCCCAGTGAAATTATCCATGTGTTTGATCATATCTGTGAGGGGATTAGTAGTGTTGTTCTCCACAAATAAATGGTTGCCTTTTCACATTATGAGGATCATTACACAACTGCTCTATTATATCATTACACCAAAACTTCTATGGTCTATCCAAGTAAACACATATCTGAGAGGGACACAGTTCTATCTGTAACAGGTTACAAACTGCTACAGAAGAGAAAAATGAGAAGAGTGCTGAATGTGCACATAGAAAATATTTTTGAGGAAGAACTTAGGTTGTGTTGTTACTGAAGATAAGGAGTTTATAATGTAATAGAAACTGTTTTTCTTTCTCAAAAAATAATACACTATCTTCCTAGCAGTTTATTTGCATACTCCATCCATCAGACTGATTTGAAATAAATAGCTAAGGGAGGCTAAAAATGTTTAAGTCAATTCTTATTGACTTAAAATTCTTATAAATATGTGAACTATTAATACATATACTTTTTGGTCTTAGCAAGCAATTCTCTTCACTGTCTAATCTAATAGCTATTCAGTAAATATTTACTGAATGTCTGTATAAAGAACAATATAAAGAAGTTACTGCTGAGTCAATTTTAAAACTAAAAATAAGTAATTATTTAAAGTCATATTTCTAAAATATGTGGCAAAAGGTATGACTGGAGGAATGCATGAAACACAATATATATAAATAAAATTCAATGTGTATGACTTTTGTATGTAAACCAATATAAATTTTTTAAAGCACAGGATATAGCTAAACTCTTCTTCGATAATCACTTGTTCTTGATCTTTATAGAGACCATAACCCACAAACTCTCCCCTTGTAAACTTTGTGAATAACTTTCTGCCATGTACCTGTTGTTATGTGTCTTTGAGTCTCTTGCAACTCTAAGCGATCCTATGCACAACAGCTCTGAACCCTGTTTTATCCTGAGTCATTTCATTATCTCTGATACACTTAGCTCTGTAGCCCCAGTCACTAAGTCAACCAAATACTTAAGGGCAGAATATTGAATGATCTAAGAAGCATCAATAGAAAGTAGAAGGAATAAACAGAGTCACTGAACTAAAAATAAGTGGCTTACATAGAAGAATTTAACTCAGTCTTATAAGAATTATTAATTCAGAATCATGAAGTCAATCTCATAAGGACAAATACTGCATAAGACCATTATTGTGAAAATGGAAGGGTAGCTAGTAAAGTGTATATAGGGAACTGAGGGGCAAAAGGGCTAGAAGCAGAGATGTGAGGATGGATATGGGGGAAATCAATCACAATGTCACACAATTTGGTAGGTGGAGGGAGGGGGTAAAGGAAACGGAGAAGATATGTCAGGGACCTGAAAAGATAGGGTAATGGTGGCCAATGGTGATTAATTTTATAAAACACAATGTATGGATATGATTGTACAAAACATAATAATGAAGCAAAGCGTGACACACATACAAAAAGCCCCACTATGTACATGAATGAAACACAATGTAGATGAATAATTATATGTATGCAAATAAAAATACAGAGGTGAAAATAAAAGAGGTAAAGGTGATGAAGAAGGAAGTTCAAGCTTCTCTAAAGAAATTGGTAAAACACAAGGCCCCAGAATTTAATGGCAAA
>NW_006399915.1:3372744-3378768 GCF_000299155.1 Elephantulus edwardii
CCACCAATCCTGACCCCACATTTCTCCTCATAGAGCCTCCTGGATAATCTGTTCTGCATACAGGTTTAAAAGGTATGAAGACACGACACATCCCTGGCGTACGCCCTTCACAATTTTGAACCATGCAGTGTTTCCTTGCTCTGTTCTGACGACTGACTCTTGGTCCAATTATAGGCTTTGCGTTAGCACAGTCAAGTGTTCTGGGATTCCCATTCTTCTCAGAGTCAGCCGGAGTTTGTTATGGTCCACACAGTCAAATGCTTTTGCATAGTCAATGAAACAGAGATATACATTCCTCTGGTATTCCCTGCTTTCAGCTAAATAATAATATTATCCAAATATCCAGCTATCTAATATTATTATCCAAAAACAACTGGACAGTATCTAAAATATCCAGCTATCTAATATTATTATCCAAAAACAACTGGACAGTATCTTGACAGAGAACTGTCAGATGTACAAGTGGGTTTAGAAGAGGGCATGGCACTAGGGACATTATAGCTAATATTAGATAGATCTTAGCTGAAAGCAGAGAGTACAAGAGGAATGCCTATCTATGTCTCATTTACTATGCAAATATATTTAATTGTGTGGATTACAGCAAATTGTGACCTATTTTGAGAAAAATGGGACTCTCAGAACACTTAATTGTGCTCATGAAAAACCTATACTGGGATCAGGAAATAGTACTCAAAGAGAGCAACATAACACTGCATGGTTCAAAATGAGAAAAAGTATATACATCAGGGATTATCCTATCTCCATAGTTTTTCAATCAATATGTGGAACAGATAATTAAGGAGGCTAGACTCTATGAGGAGGAATATGGCATCAGGATTGGAGGAAGACTCATCAACATGCTGTGCTATGAATATAACACAATCTTGCTTGCCCTAATTAAAAAGGACTTGAGACATTTGCTGCAGAAGGTCAAGGACTACAGTCTTCAATATGAATTGAAGCTCTACATCAAGCAAACAGAAATTCTCATGTTAACAATTTCAGCTTGCTTTCTCCATAGTCAACACTCTTGACACACCAGCAGTCATGAAATCCAAAGAAAAATTGCATTCAGAAAATTTGCTGTCCAGGAACTCTCCAGAGGATTGAAGAACAATGATGTCAGTCTAGAGACTAAGATGTGCCTGATATAAGTCATGGTCTTCACAATTATATGTTGTGAATCAGAGAGCTAGACTATAACTGTAAGAATGATAGAAAAAAGTTTTGATTCCTTTGAGTTGTCGTGCATGAGAGAAATATTTACCATACCCTGGTGTGAAACAAGTCTGTCTTGGAGAGGGTGAAATCAAGCTACTCCTTGGAGATGAAGATGCTGGAGAGGTGATAGAACAAAGGATATCATGTCTACTATCAATTGGATCTTGACCATAGCAGAGAATATCAGAAAGGTGTCTATTTGTGTCTTATTGACTCTACAAAGGGGCATTCAACCATGTGGATAATAAATTTTATTCAGAAATATTGGAATCCCAAAACAGTTAGTTCTGTTAATACATAACTTGTACACAAACCAAAAAGTAGTCTTTCATACAGAGCAAGGAGATATTATTAAGTTAAATTCAGGAATGATGTGTACTGGTGTTATATTCTTTCACCATACCTATTCTATCTATATGCTACATTGACTTGCTTATGAATTGGGAATTACTTATTTTAGAAACTGAAGTATCTGAAGAAGAGTGTAACATCAAGATTGGGGGAAGACTCAACATCAATCTGCATTATGCAGATAATAAAATCTTACAGAAAGTGAAAAAAGACAAGAAACACTTGCTGAAGAAGAGAAAACTACTATAATCTTCAATATGGTTTACACATTAGCATCAAGAAAACAAAAATCCTCAAACTGGAACACTAACTACCATCATAGTTTAAGTATTATAGAGTTGTTACATATTTTCTTTTACTTTATCCAATCAATACTTGCAGAAGCAACAGTCAAGAAATCAAAAGATGGGAAAATCGGCAGTTAAAATCTCTTTAAATGCTAAAGAGTAAGTGTGTCAGTTGAAAGACTAGATGAACCTGACCCCAAGTCACAGTATTTTCAATTGCCTCACATGTTTGTAAAATGTATGAAGAGCTTGATGGGGCACTTCTTACTCAGAATTTCTCATACAGTTATAATTAGATATCAGATGCGTCTGCAATTATCTGAAGGTTAGACTGGGTAGACTTCTAAAAATATGTCTATGTATGTGCTAGCTGTTAATACTGGCTACTGAATGGGGCTCAGCTAATGCTGTTAGCCATTTCACACACCTCACCAGTATGATGGCCTTAGGCTTGAAGCTGGAATGCTCCTTGGAGTCAAGGATTCTGAAGCTTTGTCTGACATACTTTGGGCATGTTGCAAGGAGGGACTGTTCCTTGAAGAGGGCCATCATGTTTGGCAGAGTGGAGGGGCAGCAAAGAAGAGGAAAACCTTTGATGAGATGGACCGAATCTGTGACTGGAGTGGTGGGAATGAGTGTGTTTGAATGGCTAGGTTGGCACAGGATAGAAGAGCGTTTGGAGCTCTTGTACATAGGGTCGCTATGAGTTGCAGGCGACTCGGCACATAACAACAACAACAACCACAGACTTGCCTCCAACTCATAGTGGCCCTGTGTATGATGTTCCTCTCTAATGAATGGCCCCTTCTAGCCACATGCCCAAAGAATTTCAGACAAAGATACATATTTGCCTCCAAGGAGCACTCTGGATGCACTTTCTGCAAGACATATTTGTCTGTCTTTTGGGAGTCCATGTGATATTCAGTACTCTTCTCTAACAGCTCAAAGACATCAATTCTTCTTCTGTCATCCTTATTCATTGTCCTGCTCTAAATTAAATACATAACAAGTGATTGGAAATCTTGCCTGATCTTGACTATACCTTAAAATGCTATTGTGCTTGTTACTACCTATTGTTGTAGTCACTGTGTCAATCCATTTTATTAAAGGTCTTCTCCTTCTCTGACCCTCCATCTTTCAAACATGATGTCTTTTCCCAGGTATCGGCCTTCCCTGATAACATGCCCAAAGTAGAAAAGATCTCACTACCCTTGTGTCTAAGCAGTATTCTGGCTGCATGTCTTCCAAGATTTGTTGGGTTTTTTTATAGATATGTTCAAAACCTTTCACTAAAACCACAATTCAATAAGATAGTATGTATAAAATAACTAGAATTTTATATAAATATTAGCTGGAATACCTTTATTACTTACCATTATAGATTATAATTGTTAGGAATACACTTCCAGTCTATCCTTTACCTGACAATTAAAATGCAATTGACTTATTATTTATCAAACATTTAATTCACCAAAAGGAGCACTGATGGTCTAGTCTCTGAAGAGTTGTGTTGCTGACCCAAAAGCTACACTTCTCTGGTAGTTGAACCCCCTAGTAGCTCTGAAGAAGGAAGATGGGCATTCTCCTTTTGTCTTATTCAAAGTCTTGAAAACTCAATAGAGGGGCTGGTGTAAGTTGGTGCCAGTTGAACTAACAGTAATGAGTGTGAAACTTTCCCTTGTAGCCTAATGAATAACAATCTACATAAGCACTAACCTTTAACATCTCATGAGAATTTCTTCATTTATAATGGCTTGAGTGAGAGTAAAGAAAGTGCTTGGGAGAAAGACAGAAGTAAGCCTATTTGTTTAAGCATTGCATGTTTAATAAACTCACTTCAAATACTATTCTTCTTGCTACTTACTTAAACTCACAATGTAAAAGAACTTATTATATTCAGTATAGAAATGTGGGAAAGCACAATTGAATTTTTTTTATAACAAGTCAGAAAGACTTTATAGCACTAAAGCTGTTTTTCTGTAGGCAAATATTTAAATATGTGACATATATAGTATTTGTAATTCTCTCTCATAAAGTTTAAAAGGTTAGGAGACTGACCTCTACTATCCTCTTCAAAATACAAATGCTTAGTTTGCATTTGTTCAGAATCCCTTTTTCTCAAATCTGTTTTCATTTATCTACTCTCTATCTAGCGGCAAAAAGTTGTGCTGCAATCCCAAAGGCAGGTCGTTCGAGGCCACCAGCTGCTCCTCAGGAGAAGAATGGGCATTCTCCTCCTGTGTGAGTAACTGCCTCTGAAAACCCACCAGAAGGTCAACTATGGGTCTGTTCTGACCCAGTGGTAAAATAACAATCACTCTATATAAAAGGGAGCTCTGGTAGCAAAAAGATGTACTGCAATCCCAAAGGCATGCGGTTTGAGGTAACCAGGTGCTCCACTGGAGAAAGATGGACAAACTCCTTCCATGCAATTAACTACCTCTGAAAACCCACCAAAAGATCAGCTATAGGTCAGCTCCAACTCTATGATATACAACAAACAACAATACTCTCTGCATATGTAGTATAATCACACATGCACGCACATATTAAAACAGTGAGGGTATTTCTATTGGTTACAAATAAGAACTCTGAATGATTCACTCTTTCTTCTTAGGCTACTTGCTTTCACCTCCTATGTAAGATTCTGGTTTTATTAACTTTCTTGTATTTATTTCCTTTGTTACGAGAAGTTTCTAAACTATTAGCAGATGCTATGCAACTGAGATAAAATGTACCATAATGGTTCTAACAACCCTTCTTTATTTTGCTGAAGACATTTTGTCTCCCATCAGCTTCTTTTGCTTCACATACTTACATTTGCTCAATTCAAGTAATACACGGCATCATATTTTCTGCTCTATGGTCATTGAAATCTAAAGTACTCTCCCCATACAATCACTGCACATCATTACCCCTCACAGGACATAAGGCCACCTCCAGCCATTTGTTTCAGACTTACTAAGAATAATTTTGATTTTCACTTAAGGAGCTCATACCCAAATGGTACTAAAACTCCTAAATGTATTCTTCTCTGTATCATTTCACTCAGTGGAGAATTGAATTCTCTAATAAAAATTGTGCTAATATAACTTTGGAATAAATCATGTACATACAACTTACTTGGCAATGTGTCTTAAACTCTCTTGTAGTTACAGATACAGTGCTTACTGAGCTCAATTCTTATGACACAAAAGGCACTCAGATTCATCTATGGCCTTGAAAGATGCAAAGAAGCATTTCAGACACAGTGAAAATATTTTTGTTTCTAATAGATGATATATGATATAAGTTGCATTTTAGGTAGATTTTTGTTCATTTGTATTACATTTACATCTATTAGAATGGCATACTTGAGTAAGATGGACATGATTAGATCTTAAAATGTGGAAAATTTTATATATTTAAAAATGCAAATAAATTTCTAATTGTTGCTATGAAAAAGAATATAGAATAGTACTAAAGAAAAGGGATAGATAAGCCTGCTATTGTGGGGTGGGAATGACTTCCTCAATGAGGAGAGATTTATAATGAGAATTTAGAAATGAATGGGAATACACAGAACAAGGAGAGGTAGAGGAGAGTCTCCTGGCAAATAAAAGCATGTAAGAAGATTTCTAAAGCAGGAAAGCACAGAGACTTTTTAAATATTAAAAGAACCTCGAGAGAAATGGAGTACAAAGGATAAGGTATAGAATATTATGAGAATAGCCAGGCACTGTATCTTTTAATAAAGGAATTCTGACAATTTAGTGCATTAAGCTTTACATTGCTAACTGAAAGCTCATTGGTATGAATTCATCAACTAGAAGAGCGGAAAATGAATAGTTTCCTCATATAATGATTTACAGATCTCAAACCCCAGTTGAGAGCCACTATGATTCAGAATCAACTCAATGACAGTGCTATTGTTGTTGTGGACTGTCAAATCAAAACTGACTCATAGCTGACCCTCCAGTGGGTTTTCCAAGGGAGTAAATCACTCAGGAGGCAACTATTAATCCTTTTTCTTTGGAATAGCTGGTGGATTCAAACCATGTGCTTCTGGGATTTCAGCACAACTTCTTACCCCTAGGTCACTAGACCTCCCTTCTTGACAGTAATGGTGGGTATTATATAAGAAAAGTCTTTATAGATCCAAGATGGCGGCAGAGGCAGAGACAGC
>NW_006399915.1:3381643-3403659 GCF_000299155.1 Elephantulus edwardii
GACTGATAGCTGACCTTCCATCAAGATTTCAAAGGGTGTACATCATGTGAGACATGCTAGCCTATCTTTGTCCCACAGAGGTTCTAGTGGTTTCTAACCTCTTGCCTTTGGATTGGCAGAGCAGCTCCTTACCACTAGGCCAGCAGAGCTCCCTAATAAAGAACTAACAAAGGATTTTACACAAAGAGGTTTCTTAAAACTGTGTAAAATACACAGATGTGTATAAAAATGGGCATAGAAATCTCATATTCTAATGATACCAACAAGATATAATTATAGTGTGGACTACAAAGTTTGTGGGAAACAGGAGAGAATTAGAGCCACTTAAGAGATAAAGCAGGTAAAGAAGGCTAGATGTATTAGTGAAGAAAGTAAACATGGTGCTTGGAATTGTTACTTGAGCAATTATGTGGCAATGATATTATGTACTGTACAATACTTTCAATGAGTTTAGATTAGAGATGAGATAATTTCTAAAAGGCAAAGAGTATAATTTGAGGTGTATACATTTAGGTGTATGTATTTGAATCAAATAATAATACCAATTAGCAGCTGTGTATATTGTTACTGAAGATAAAATTTAAAAAAACATTTCTTTTAAAGAGGAATAATTACTAATGTACAAAGTTACTGATATTTTGAGTAAAACAATAGTATATTTGGAAGTAGGGCAAAGACAGATGGGTGGCTGTAACTGGAGGTCAAAATATGTGATAAAAGGCCAAATCAGACCCTTGTGCAGGAAGTCATAGTATCATCAACTAAAGAAGTTTTGTTGTTGCTAAACTATCAATCACAAAGTAGAAGACTGCTCATCTTTCTCCCCCCATTCTATGGCCTTGTATATGGCTTAAATCGCAATACCAAGAAAACAATAAATTTCATCCCTGAACCAATAGGCGGCATTTTGTTAGAGAAAACATTGACATTAACAAGCATTTAATTTTACTTGGATCCAACCAATACCCATGGCAGCAGCAGGCAAGAAATTAAAAAAAAAATACTCTATTAGGCAAATCTGCTATAAAGAATCTTTTTAAATTGCAGAAAAGCAGACAGAAATATCAGTTTAAGAACAAAGATGCACCTGATTCAAATAATAATATTTTAAAATTGTTTTACATGCATCTGAAAGTTGAACCAAGAACAAGAAAGACAGCAGAAAGACCCATGCCCTTGGGGAAGAGTACGGAATAACTCATAGACTGCCAAAAGAAAAATCACATATCTGTTATATTGCTATTATTATTGTTGTTTATCTGTTATAGAGGAATTGAAACCAGGATGCTACTGAGAGAAGATGAATTTGAAACTTGGTTTTACATACTTAGGGATGTTGTAAGTAGGAACAGGTCTTTGGACAAAGACATCATGATGGGAAAGGCAGAAGCTCAGGGGAAGTTAAAACCCTCAAGGAGATGTCTTGAACCAGAGACTGCAGCAAACGGACTTGAACATGGTCAAATTATAAGGATGGCAAAGGATAGGGCAAGGTTTAAAACTATTGTTCACAAGGTTGTTTTAAACAATAGTCACCTTGAAGGCAATAGCAGTTACTAGTTGTCATCAAGTAGTTTCTAACTACTAGAGACCCAATATGCAATTAACCAAACACAGGTCCTTCCTGCACTATTCTTATAATTGCTGTTATGCTTGAGCCAGTTGTCATAAACAGTTTCAGTTCAGCTTATTGAGGATCTCCCTCTTTCTCACTGATCCTCTACCTTGCAAAACAGGATGGCCTTCTCCAGAGACTAGCTTCTCCCAATAACAGGCCCTAAGTATATGAGACAAAGACATCTTTACTTCTAAGGCGCATTCTACTTGTTTGTACTCTATCCAAGATAGATTTGTTTGTTCTTTTGGTTGATCATATATATTCAATATTCTTTACCAACTAATTCAGAGGTGTTTGCTGTTGTTACATGCTATCAAGTGAGAAATGACACATAGCTGAAACTCCAAGGAGTATTCCGAGACTGTAAATCACATAGGAGGAGTTTGCTTATCTTTCTTCAGCGAAGTGACTGGTGACTTCAGCCCACCTGCCTCAAGTTGACAGTGCATCTTCTTATGATCGTTAATGTTGTTTGGCACTATTGAGTTGAGAGTGACCCGTACTGACCTTATGAACATCAGATCTGAACCATGTACTATCCTCTCATCATCACAATTTCTGACATACTCAAGGCCATTGCAGCTATCATTACATCCCTCATCTAGTTGGGAGCCTTCCTCTCTTGCACAAACCCTCCACCTTTCCAAGCATTATGTCCTTCTTCATGGACTAAACTTTCCTAGCATGATCAAAGTGGGTGAGATAAAGCTTTATGATCTTTGCATCCAAGAAGCATGCTGGCTGCACTTTCTGCAAGACATGTTTGTTTGTCCTTTTGACAATCTATGGTATAGTTAGTCCTCTTCTCCAACACCACCACTCAAAAGCATCAATTTTTCTTCTGTCATCCTTATTTGTTGTCTAGCTCTCAGACAAATAGCAAGTGATTAAAAAGACGATGGCGTAAATCAGGCAGGCATTAACCCTCAAATTTACATACCTGCTCCTTCAATAATTTGAAGAGGTTCCATACTGCAGACTTTCCCAGTGGAATATGTATCCTGATATTCTGATTGCTGATACCAAGTGTGTTGATTGTGGATTCAAGTAAGATGAAGTTATTGACCTGACTACTAAGCTAAATAAAACCAGAAAAACTCCCAGGATATGGTGGTTAAGAGAGGAAGAGTACAAATATAGGAAGGTAAGAAAATTCTAAAGCTCCTAATCTATCAACTTGGAATATCTAGATAATTATTAACAGAAATAATGATGTATGGAAGAGAATGACATCCAAGAAAATCTGATTAGTGGTGCAATAGAGATACCATTTAACCCAGCAATTTCACTACTGGGAATATACTCCAAAGAGACCATAACCGCCATCCAAGCAGATATATGCACACCCATGATTATCACATATTTGTTCACAATAGAAAAGAGTTGGAAACAGCCTAAGTGCCCATCAACAAACAAATGGATAGAGAAGCTGTGGTATATTCACACAATGGAATACTACACTGCATTAAAAAACAAGGAACTCATGCAATATTACTAAAAATGGAAAACCCTGAAGGACATTATGCTGAGTGAAATATCTCAGTCACAAAGGGACAAATACTGCAGAGTGCCACCATTATAAAACAGGACTGACATTGGTGTTGGGGGGAGACTGAGAAAGATGGGTTCAATAATGTATACTGAATTGAAACAGATGAGGGAGAAAACTGTTTAAAAGGGAAATGTGATTAGGTATTTTTGTTATGACAGGAGTCCAGAAAGAAGACTGCATAGTGGAGTGGATCTGGGGGAGGGATTGTAAAATAATGAAAGAATTTTTCTTTTACTTTTGAAATAGAAGAGTGTACTGGGGGATGTGGTGGTGGCAGTGAGAAAAGTGCAATGTTGAATGAATGGAAATCCAAAGTCTCTGTAAATTTTCATTAAAATTAATAATAAGAAACTTTTAAAAAGAAAATATGAGTGTAATTTTATTGTCAACTTCTCTGTAGATCTCTACATTCATAAGAAGAATTTTTATTTTCCTTTAAGCTTAACTCATTTAAAATATCAATGTTAGCAAAACTTAAGTTATCACAAATAACGTCATGACATGAGTGAAATATGAAGTCTTAACAGAAAATCTTGGTCTCTGATTTGGTATTAACATTGGTTAGGCTGTCCGATACACAGACAATAAAACCTTGAAATAGAAATAGTATATCTTTACACAGGTTTTCATTTAAAAGAAAATTTCCATTTAGATAATAGGTAATATGACCTATTATTTAGCTGGTTCTTCTTCAGTAGTGTTTTAAGATATAAAATGTTTTTCTTTTCTTAAAATAAAGGAATTGCCAAATGAATATAAAGGACTTCTGATATGCTCTCAAAGTGTTTCCTTTAAAATGTTTTAGTTGAATTCATTTCATCTTTCATGCTTCTTAATAAGACATCTCTTTGGCTGAGAATGGTTTCTGGCTCATCCAAGTAAAACTCACCTGCTGTGCTGGTGCAGCCACAGAGCAAGCCTTGTCATCCTATTCTCTTCAGCAGAATATGACATGCAAGAAGTAAGCCCAGCGTGCCTTGTGGTGAAGCCAGCAGACTGAGAGTGAAAGGGCTTATAGCTGTGCTTGGGAAGTACATGCAGTTTTGCTTCCTCAGAATCCACATGACATGCCAGATTAAATATTTTCATCGTGTTGGTTAACATTTGAATGCCTCTTCACACAATCCTAACATTCCTCCAATACAGTAGATAGAAAAAGAACTACATATTTCTATTGGTTGCATTTTGAAAGCACTTGGTAATGCAGCACAGACTGTTTGGTCCAAAAGAGTTGGCCAATTCTTGTGCTAGGTTAACAACTCATAAAAATGGACAGACACCAATATTTATTAATACCATTTTTAAAAATTGGCATTACAACACCACCTCAAAACCCTTTCCTCTCACACAGGGTTTTGTTTCATATAAATTTAATGCAGTTTAAAAAACTATGTTAGCAAAACCATAAGTTTCTACCATTCTGCATCAATGCCTCAAAAGAAATTAATCACTTTATAGGTATGAAAAACATTTCACTTCTAATTCAAAGGAAGAAAGCAAGCATGCTTAGGAAATGGTCAAGGGGAAACAGTTGTACTTTTTACAAAGATTACAAAACTAGATTCCATTAATTTTGGGCAGAAAATTCTTTCCTTTTGGACTTTAATAATTTTGTGGGACCAAAATAAAAATCAGGAGCATTTTTTTTTTCAGGAGCATTTTTTTATAGAAGAAAGAATATCTATATAATACTGGCTGTGGGTTTTATGAGCTAAATTGCAACATTTGAAAGTAAACCAGTACTCCTCAGTATCCTAGGGCCAGTGGAAGCATAAATTTTTCTTTCATGTCTAATCAGGGTTGAGAGAAGCATTATAAACATCACATGCTCATCTGCAAGTAAAAAAATACAAGGAAAGCAAAATCATTTGAAAAGCTCAAGTTTAAGAATCAAGAGAGGGGGCACTTAAAAACAATGCAGTAGCAGTACTTTTAGCTAAAGTATCTGCTTTTTTTTATTTAGTGATTCACTGAAAAAAATAATTGAGAAATCTTAGAACGTTATGATATTTTGTGTGGTTTAAGTCATCACATTTGTAATAATTGATTACAGAATAAAAACTAATGTCTGGTTAACATTTGAGATCCATGTTGTTTTGCAGAGATTCAATTCTCAAATTTCTGCTGGCTCCTAAAATCAGGATTGTGAGGACTACAGATTTGCATAAAATATAGAGATTAAGATATCTCAGTACTTCCTTAATGTGTGGAAAGAACAACCTTAAAACTCACAGAGATAATTTCTTTAAATTTATCAGAGACCTTCAGTCCCTACTGTCAGGTACTCCAGAGAGCCTGAAAAGCCTCAGCCCAGAAGCTTAAAATTTTTTTCAGCATATGGATTGGCCTTGATTTATAGAAAACAGAAGTTATTTACATCACTGCTTCTAACTGTGAATACTGCGCTTTATTACCTTGACAAGGGATGCTTTTAATATGCACTGGTAGATTTGAAAAGACTCTTTAATTCTAAGAGTTACAGTTCTGGAATGTGGACAATGTATTGAGAGCATTTGTGTTCTACTTTATATATTCAATGCAAGATACCTCTTTATGAATTGAAAGAATAATAGAGTGAATGCAATAGGATACGTTCTAGTTTTAGCTTCTGTGAGGACTGTGCAACCTTGAAAAAAAAGTCGTTTTGCCTAGTTGTACCATTATACCTTCTCAATAAAATAAAAGGCCACAGATGTTCTGTATTAGCTGGAAGAAGTGCTCCAGGGTAGAATATAATAAATAATCAAACCTAAATGTGGAAGGGATCTAAGGAATGAACTGATCTAAAACTTACTCTGTGGAAGAGTTAACTATTGGTTTGAGAAATAGTGATTTGAACAATGAGCCTTTGTGCTGTAGTGTGTAATCTATTTGACTTTAGGAAGGTCCGAAGTTCCAGTCCACTAGCTGCTCACAAAGAGAAAGATGCAATCCCCTCCTGTAAATATTTAGAGCCTCAGAAACGATAGAGAGGTTTTCACTAGACATCAAATTGGATTTAACAGTGGTGGAGTGGAGCATTGGCTAATGGGAGATAGGTCTAAAATTTTGCTACCTGAGTACCAGTGTAGCTATAGTTTATTTTAATATATTGATATTTTATACCAAAACAAAAGTCAAGGAAACAAAGATTCTTACCACTGAATTGATAGGCAATATCGTGATGGATGGAGAAAAGATTGAAGTTGTCAACAACTTCATTTTACTTGGAACCACAGTTTACACCCTTGATAACAGCAGTCAGGAAATCAGTAGATGTATTGCACTGGGAAAGTCTGCAGTTAGAGACCTCTGCAAGTTCTCAAAGAGTAATGATGTTAGTTTGAGGACTATGGTGCATCTGATTCAGGCCATGGGCTTTCTGATCAATTGCTGTGCATCTGAGAACTGGACAATGAGTATGAGTGACAGAATAATTGAAGCCTTTGAGCTGTGATGGTGAAGAAGAGCACTGAATAGAATAAAATAAGCTTCTGAGCACAAACTGATTATCTAACCCAGGGTGCTCAGAATGTTCAATTTTATTTTCATTCTTAGTGAAGCATGGGAATTTATGGTTGACTGAGAATTGGAAGGACACAGGAAAAGAAAGTTACAATGAAGGATTACAAAAATATAGTATCTTGAAGAGAGTACAACCAGACTGTTCTTTGGAGGAAAAAAAGTGACGAGGCTTTGTCTCACATACTTCGGGTATGTTGCTAGGAGGGGCTGTTACTTGGAGAGGGACATGGAACCATGGTTGATTCAAAACACCAAAGAGCTGTGGTTTCTGGGTTACAAGTACAAATCCCTATGGTCTAGGCACCAGAGCTCCTTGGAAGAGTAAGGAAGAAAACCTTCCAAGAAGTAACTTTTCACATATATGAAAGCTGATAACTCACTGGAGAAAGATGGAAAATCTTTTCCCTGACAGAAGGTCAGCTTGCCCCTGGTTTTGTTTTCTTTACTTCCAATTTAAAAAAAGATTCTATGTTATTTAGTGCTATGTTTTCCACTGAACATCTCTAATTTAATCTCCTACTCTTTGTGGTCAAGTCAGAACTGTCTTATAGCTGATCCTTGGAGGTTTTCCAAGGCTGTCAATCACAGGGGAGGTGATTGTTCATCTTTATTCTGTGGAGCTGTTGGTGGATTTAAACATTTGCATTAACATTGCAATTCAATGAAAGAAAATGAGAATTCTTCTCCTAGATTATTTCCAGCCTCTAATAGACAGCTGGAGAGTAAGCTATGAGTCAGTTTTTACTTGACAGCAATGAGTTTGAGTTTGAGAAAAGAAACAATAAAGTTTTATTTAAGGTCATTCAGTTTAACATGCAGGTTGGAACAGAGACAGTATCTAGAAGCATGAAAATGCAGAGATAGAAACTATCTGATAATCTGTAAGTGGGCCATTGGTAAGGAGCTGTCCTGGTAATTCATATTCATGCAGTTTGAATCTATCAGTTGCTCCATCGGAGAAAGATGGGTAATCTCTTCTTGTGCGATTTACTGCCCCTGAAAGATCAGCTCTGAGTAGGTTCTGACTCAGTGGTATACTACAACAACCAATCAAGGGTTTTTCCTACATATTTACAACATTTGCTTTCTTTAAGATAGCTGAGTACAGACAGGGAAAGATAGATAGATAGATAGATAGATAGATAGATAGATAGATAGATAGATAGATAGATAAATGATAGATAGATAAATATATCTATATATATATACTGGTCTGTCTGATATTTCTCTAAATCTGAACATTCACATTAAGACAGACTAGGAAGAAAGATTGGCCATCCACTTCTGAAATAGCAGGCCTCTGAAAACCCTATGTACAACAGAAACATTTAGATAACAGAAAAGGCAAAGGAGGTTGAGTTTTCAAGTATGGAACATGTTGTGAGGAGAGACCGGTCCTTGGAAAGGGACATCATGCTTGGGAAGGTGGAGGGAGGGACAGCGCAGGAGAGGAAGGCCCTCTATGAAGTGGATTGATTCAGTGACTGGGATAATTGGGATGGGAGTGTCAGAGACAGTGCGATTGGCACAGGACAGAGCGGAGTTTAGGGCTGTTGTACACAGGGTCGCTATGAGTCGCAAGAGACTCGACAGCACGTAACAACAACAGCAACATACACACACACACACACACATATATATTGGCAGTGGTTGTTTATTGTTGGGGCGGAACTGACCCATAGCTGACCATCCTGCGCAGCTTCTTGCCACTAGACCTCCAGAGATGTTGAAAACACTAGAAAATATGTGTACATTTGAAGTATTGAGAGCAGATTAGGTGAAGTAAAAAGTCATCAAAGTTCTAAAATATTCAAACTGAACAAAATTAAAAAGAAAGAATCACTGACCTGCCACAGGGAACAAAGTGACATAGCCCGCAGACAGAAAATCAAGATCTAATAATAAGATATTCTAGTAAGGAGCATATTTCTGTTGTAATACCACTTTATCTGGACACTTAGTTCTGAGTTTTCTCTAACAGGTCCTGGTATAGCACAAAGAGTTTGTGTTGGACTCTTTGACCTATCCCTTTCATTGTTTTGGGGTTAGATTCTAAGTATAACTGATTCCCCATTAGGTTATCAAAGCTTAATCTCGTGGAAGAGATGACCTATCGCTTGCACTTGAATTTGATAATGGATTCAAATCACAGAGGCTAGACCTTTGGGTTATCAGCACAGCTTCCTACAGACTGTACCACCAGAGCTCTCTAATTTAAAATTTGGTGGTTTATAGCCAATCATTGGCTACAAAATAAGGCTTTTATGATCATTTTCAATAAAGATACAGCCAAGAACCCTCTCCAACAGTTCTATTCTGTAACAGATGAACACACCATGAGTTGAAATTGCCTCTATAGTAAGAGAATATACGCCTAGTTTGATTCTATAGTATATCAATCAGCCTTTAATACAATATTACACCTAAATTCTAACTGAACCAGGTTTGGGCTAATGAATCAGTCCACATATTTAGTCTTTCATATCTAATTATGTGATATCAAAATACAAATTTTACATCTAGCTATATTCAGGAAATTTTCTCAACATCCATTTGTAAATGGAACAGATTCTTGATTGAACATTGTTGTTGTTATGTGCCATCAAGTTGCCTGCTGCTCATCTCGACTCTATGCACGATAGCTCTGAACTCTGTCCTATCCTGAGCCAATCTTACTGTCTCAGACACACCTGCTCCTATTTTGCCCCAATCATTGTATCAGGACATCTCATTCAGTCTTCCTCTCCTGTGCTGTCCCTTTACCCTTCCAAATATGATATCCTTCTCCAAAGACTGGTCCCTCCTGGCTATATGCCCAAAGGACATGAGACAGAACCTCAAAATCCTTGCCTCCAAGGAGCAACTTGGTTTCACCCAGGACAGATCTATTAAACATTAGGAAGTAAGAAAGTAATCCTATCCTTTGAAAATATAAAAGCTGGTTATTGAATGAAATTGTACATTATTATTGTTTTCTCCATGAGAAAGCCACTTCTTGAATATAAATGACATTGAATATTTAAATGAATGAATTTCATTTTTATTAATGTTGAGAAATGTCATCAGTATTACCTGTTAATTGCTATGTCCTGCTAGGTATTCATTATCTTTATATCTTATAATCCCACACTGTGCCATAAACATTCTTAGAGAAATGAATGAGCAAAGAAGTTTTTTTGAGATCCAGCAAATGCCAAGAATATATCATCCCCTTTCTTGGTGACTGTAAAAGTAATTTTACTTATACATAAAACAAAAAGATGGAAGTTCTATCTCTAAAATGGGCCAGAACATATCTTAAAGAGGATTTACTGAGCTGAGAGTATCAAACAGGCCACTATAAAATGGCAAACAGGCCATTATTGCTCCATTCATAGGTGTGATGAAGAGAGCAGGATGAACTTTCAAAGCAGAATGAATTTTCAAAGTAGAATTTGGGAACTTTTCGTTTAGCCAAGGTTCATTTGGCTGAGATAATTACTGTGTGTTACGCGTTTAAGCATCACTTGTACATGTAGTTCTTGGAACTTCACTTCTGAAATAGATATTCCATCTTTGCATAGCTCTCAAATTCATATGAAAGAAAAACTGACACAAAAATAGGAGGAAGGTAAGCAGCTAAAAATGTTCACCCTTTTTAAAATAAAACAGGAGGCCAGTTACGTCTCCTCTGATTTAAAAAAATAAAAAACTGACAGCAGTTTACATCTTCCTCACTTAGAATTGCAAATGTTTTGACTGGTGATAATAAAAATGTAAATACTAAGACCATTTAAAGCTGGCATACAGGTTTAAAAGCTGTTTTATTGACAAATAAAAGATTAGAAACATATTTGTCTCACACATTTGTCTCTCACCTTTTTACAGGTACCTATTTGCTGCCTCACTTCGGTACAGAAACACCTGAAGTCTAATTCATGTTCCTTCACTGGGAACACTCTCTCTGAGCAATGTGTGCCTTCATGTGCACGTGAACACAGTGTGAACACATCTTAGAACAGGGAGCTATCACTAGTTATAGGAAATTTCGGTATTATGAAAAATGCTTTAGAATACTGTAATCTGCAAATCTCATCTGGCATTCAACAACCTTTCCTACATACACACAGTATTCCTCACTCACTATCCCCTAAGGGAGAAATGTTTCTGGGTGTTTGGTTTAGTTTTTCAGTTTCTTCTCTTGGATTGGGGTGTCCTGAGGACATTATCCACAGAGAGTTGTGCTGCTAACCCCAAAGCAGCATCTCTAGAGACTGGAACCCACCAGATCTACAGGGAAAAGATGACGGGCAATCTCCTCCTGTGTGATTGTGCAGGATTCTCAATCATCTCCCAAGCGATTAACAGCCTTTGAAAACCCCTTGGAGGGTCAGCTCTAGATTGGCTCCAATTGGATGGTACACAACAGAAAAAACAACTTACTGGAGGGTTAGCTGTGAGCCAGTTCTGACTTAGAGCAAGAAGTTTAAGTTTCTCTTGGATCATGTTGCCTTGCTGATAAGTACCAGTTTATAGATAAAGTTGATTCTATAAAGTTCATCACGAGGTCACGTGTATGATTAGCATTGGGCTCTCTAGGATTGTCAATGGCAGGGGGGTTTTGGAAGCAGATCATCAGGTCTTTTTTCCTAGATACCTCTGAATGGATGCAAACATCCAACCTTTTATTTAGCACTTAATTGTATCACCCAGAACCAAGATATAAATTATTCTGTGATCAACACAACTCAGTACCTCTTCCCTCAGTTGAGACATACTCTCTAGGGATTTGCTCTGCTGACCCAAAGGTGGTGCCTTTCTGGTGGTTCAAATCTACGAGTACTTCTGCAGGAGAAAGATCCACAATCTTCTCTAACACTGTTTCCAGTCTTGGAAACCCAGTGGAAGGTCAGCTATGATCCTGTTCTGACTTGGCAACAACGGCAGACTTGAGTTTCTTTGTAATTGTATCTGTTCATTTGTGACCCATATTTTACTAGACTAAAGAGAATTCAAAAACAGTGCATTTTTGTTTGTTTGTTAATCTTTTACACAAATCATGTTTGAAAAAAAATGTTAAAAATCTGAAAACAAATGCTACTGGACTTTCACTGCTCCACTGAAAGAACAACTTGCCATTTTGAGAGGTGACAAGGAAAAATGCCTGAAAGGAATAGAGATTATTTTCAATGACAAGTTTTTAACACCAAACTTCGGTTGTTGTTGTTGTTGTTGTTATGTGCTGTTGAGTTGCCTGAGACGCTATGTACTACAGCAGCTCTGAACCCTGCCCTGTCCTGAGCCAGTCTCATCAATTCTAACACACCAACTCCTATAGCCCCAGTTACTGTATCAACCATCTCATTTGGGGCCTCCCTCTCCTGCGCTGTCCCTCCACTCTTCCAAACTTCAATGGAACTTAAAAAAAAAAAACAAAACACACACACACACAGCAACCAAAAAAAACCACCAAAACCACAAACATCACTATTCTACAAATCTCAATACTTAAACAGTATTTTTTATTAAAATAGGGACGGGTGGTCAGCTTCCAATAGTAAATGTTTCCTGAACTTCCTTTTCCAAATCCAGAAGCAAGGCAGTAACTAGATATTATTTCAATGCACCACACAGAAAAGTTCTTTGCTTTCAGTTTTAATGACGTTGAGCATGTTGTTGTTGTTGTTGTTGATTGCCTTCGAGCATGACTTACAGCAACCGTATGTATGAACAAAGGGCCTGAAGCCCCTCTACAACCATTGACATTTATCAAAATTCATAGAGCTTCCAGAGGCATGTTATTTAGGAAGTGGATGCCATTCCTGCTTCCAAACCTATTCTCATATGTGATTGTTGTTATGTGCCATTGAGTTGCCTGTGATATATAGCGAAGTTGTATATAGTAATATTTTACATGTGCATCTTCTCAATTGTTTCTTCCTTATATCTGCCTTTTTCTTTTCCTACTTGGCAAGATTTGTCTTTATATTGGAGGATCTTTTTCTGTCTTTGTCCAGGTTTAGCCTACTGATAACCACCTTGCTGAGGTGAATGCCTCCATGGATAGTTGTGTCATTAGCTTTATCCTGCTGTACCTATTCAACACAGATGACATATTTTCAACCTGCTTTGTCAATTTGCTGAATTTTATATTGCTCTTGTACAACCTGAACTTCATCGTCCTTTTGGATGAGCATGGACTGCACATTGTAGTTCTGCCTCAGATCCTTGGACAGAGGTCAAGACATAATCTTCCTTGAAATGTGTGTGTATGTGTGTGTGTGGGGGGGTGTTTTACAGTATTGCTCTGGTTGGAATTCACAAAAGTATGGAATTTCGTTTTGGCTGCTTTTCATACACAATGGCCACAGAAGGAAAAAAAGATAAAATAGTATATTTTAAACCTTTTAATATAAAATATTAATATGCAAAATCACTGTAACTGCCTCAATTTTGACTCATAGTGACCCTCCATCAGGTTTTTCAGGCTATAAATCTTCACACAGGAGTGGCATCCACTTCCTAAACAACATGCCTCAGGATACTTAATTAATTTGATACATGTCAATAGTTGTAGAGAGGCTTCAGGCCTTCTCTTTATAGGGTCATTATGAATCGTGCTCAGCTCAAAGACAACCATAAACAACAACAACAACAGATCTTTACATAAGAGTGTCCATCTTTCTCCTGAGGAGCAACTTATGGGATGGAACTATCAACCTTTCAGTTACGAGTGCAGCAGGTAGCACACTGTACCACTAAAGCTCCGTTTTCATTGAAAATCATGTATACTTCATTTGGTTCAGCTACCTGAAAGAAAAACATTGTTTTCCCATCCATTTTACATGTGAATTTTCTGAGATAATGTGATATCGTGAGGGCATTCAATGAGGCAATAGTAATGAGAGTAGTAATCATTTCAAAATGATCAAAATAGTGATAATGCAGAAATGATCAAACAACTAGTCAGATTAAACATCTCTAAGTCACAAGTATGTTTTCTCTGGTGGCTCAGTGGCAAGAAGCTACACTGCAATCCTGAAGGCACATGGTTTGAGGCCACCAGCTGGCTGCTCTGTGGGAGAAGAATGGGCAGTCTCCTCTCATATGGTTAATTGCCTCTGAAAAAAACCTGCTGGAGAGTCTGACCCATTGGTAAAAACAACAGAAGCAACAACAGGTAGAAATGAGATGTTAAATAAAGGGCTTACAAAGCTTCCTTCTTCATAGACAATAAGTGATACGTTGAGGAAACCAGCCTTTGGAGCTCTAGTAGCTTTGTGGCAAGAAATTGCACTGAAATCCTGAAGGCACATGGTTCAAGGCCACAAACTGCTATGGGAGAAGGATGGGTAATCTCCTCTCATATGATTGACTGCCTCTGAAAACCTGCTGGAGGTTCTGCTGTGGGTCAGTTCTGACTCTGTGACACATAACAATAACAAGTCACAAGTAGGAACACATGATAGGCTAAGCCAAGTTTAACTTCACCTTTTAAGATGGCTTAATTTAGTGTTTTGACTTCAGCCACTTATATTTACCATTTTTTTTCTCTGCCCATAGCTAGTACCAAAGCTAAGGGAAACAATTTCTATTTCAGAATGACATTTCAAGCATTTCTTACAATTAAAAACTCCTATGATTTTTTAAAATGTTCTGTTGCAACTGAAATAACTTCCTATCTGAAATACTTTAAAAAAAATGTCAGAGGAATTTTTAATGTGGCTGCTGCTCAATTTGGAAATTTCTCATCTTAAATGCTTACATCAGTGCAATTGTATTTGGAACATATCTGCTAAATGTACAGTGGTAACTGGAATATGAAAGTTGAAAACAAAGGACTGGTAGTTTAAAAATATAAACTTAGTAATAGAAACGAGCCAGCAGATAACATGATAGAATTTTATACCATCAATAATTTATACAGTGCAAATATATATTTTAAAGAACATAAATGGTGCCTATACTCATGAACATTACCTGGCAGACTACACAGAAATTAGATTTACTGCCTTTGTGGAAAGAGTTGATGAAGAAGCTCAATATCACCAGTTTAAAAAAAAAAAAGGTCTGGGACAGACTGTGAAAGAGATCATAAATTACTCATAGAAAATTCAAATGGAAGTTGAATTAAATTAAAACAAGTTTATGAGAACTAAAATATGATCTTGAGTCTATCTCATATGAATTTAAAACATCTTGAAAATGGTTTTGATGCTTTCAACTGTAATGAGCAAAGACCTGATGAGATCTGGGATTACAAGGATATTATCCATAAAGAAAAGAGAAGTTCACTATGACCGAGAAAAAAGTAAAAAAAAACCAAAACGGATGTCAGAAGACATCCTGAAACTTGATTTAGAATATTAGAATAGGAGTAAGGCTAAAACAAAGAGAATTAAGGCTGAAGTAAAAAATAAAATGGAGATTTCAAAGAACAGCTTAACATGCCAAACCAACGGTAGTATAAGAAAATGTGTAAAGACCTGGAGTTATAAGACCTAAAGATAATAACATGTTAAGCATTTCCTAAGTTGAAATAATGAAAGAACAATTTCAAGCCTCTGTTGCATACCCAAACCTTCTATGAGCAAAATACTGAATGATGAAGGAACATCTTAAGAAGATAGAAGGAATACACAGAGACACTGGAAATGAACTGGTGGGCAATTAACTATTTAGGAAGTAGTGTATGTGCAAGAATAAAGGTAATGAAGAAAGAAGTTAAAATTGTACCAAAGACATTGACTGAAAATTATTGTTGTTCCTATGTGCCATCAAGTCACATGTGACTCATAACAATCCTGTGCGCAATAGCTCATTCAATTTCACTGTATCCAGCACACCTACCTCCATTACCTTCATCTGTATCAATACTGTATCAATCCATCTCATCCAAGCTCTTCCTCTCCTGCTCTGTCCCTCCATTCTTCTAAGCATGATGTCCTTCTCCAAAGACTGGTCCCTCCTGGCCACATGCCTGTGAGTATGTGAGACAGAGCTTCAAAATCCTCACCTTCAAAGAGAAGCTTGGTTTCATCCTTTCTAAGATAGACTTGTTTGTTCTCTTTGCTCTTCATGGTATGTTCAAGACTCTTCTCCAGCACTAAAACTCAAAGGCATCAACTCTTCTTCTGTCATCCTTAGCCATTGTACAGGTCTCTAATGCTTGAGAAGTAGTTATGAAGGCCATAGCCTAAGTTAGGCACACTTTAGTCTCTAAACAGGTATCTTGTTCTTTAACACTTTAGAGAGGTCCCTGATAGCAGATTTCCCTAATGTAATTTGTCATTTGATATCCTGACTGCTGGTTCCAAAAGTGACAAAAATCTAGGTGCTAGGAATTGAGATAATAGAAATCAATCCACCTCATAGAGGGCCTTCCCCTCCTGCACTGTCTCTCCACCCTCCCAAAAAGTTGCAAATAGAGATATAATTTGACACAGCAATTCCACTACTGGGAATATACCCCAAAGAGACCATAACTGCCATCAAAGCAGATATATACCCATCCATGTTTATTTAGGCTTTGTTCACAATAGCAAGGAGTTTGGAAACAACCTAAGTGTCCATCAACAAATGAATGGATAGAGAAGCTGTGGTATATTCACACAATGGAATACTACCCTGCATTGAAAAACAAGGAGCTCATGCAATATTATTCAAAATGGGTGACTCTGGATGACATTTTGCTGAGTGAAGTGTCTCTGTCACAAAAGGACAAATACTGCATGGTGCCACTACTGTAAAACAGGACTGACCTTGGGGTTGGGGAGAGACTGAGAATGATGGGTTCAATAATGTATACTGCATTGAAACAGATGAGGAAGAAAACTGTTTAAGAGGGATATGTGATTAGGTATTTTTGTCATGATAGGAGTCTAGAGGGAAGACTACATGGTGGAGTGGACCAGGGGCACGGTTTGTAAAACAATGAAAGACTTTTACTTTTCCAAGAGGGTAGTTAGTGTACCAGGGGAGGGTTGGGAGGGGGGAAAAGTGTAATAATGAATGAATGAATGGAAATTCAAAGTCTCTGTAAATTTTTACTGAAGTTAATAATAAGCTTAAATTTAAAAAAACCCAAAACCCAAAAACAGTGCATCACAAGGAAATGGAAAGAAATTCAGGCTTGATCAAGAAGAGACTGTAGCAATATCAGAGCAGATATCTGATGGATCTTAACTGAAAGCAGAGAATACCAGAAAGATATTAATTTTGTTTAATTGATTATGCAAAGACATTTTTTATTATGTGGGCTACTTCTATCATTGAGAAGAGTAGGAATCCCCAAATCTTTAATGTGCTCATGTGAAATCTATACTTAGACCAAACAATTGTCCAAACAGAACAAGAAAAAAAAAACACATATGCTTTCAAATCAGGAAAAGTGCACATAAGAGTTGTATTATTTCTTTATACCTAGTCATTTTGTATGGTGAGCAAATGATTTGAGAAGCTTAACTATATAAAGACTAATCTGGCATGAGGATTAGAGGAAGATTTAGCAACAACCGATACATTCAAATGACAGAACTTGGCTTTCTGAAAGTAAAGAGACTTTGAAGTGCTTTTTACAGAAAAAACAAAGACTAAAGTCCTCAACATGTACTACATTTAAGTATCAAGGAAACAATTCTCATCACTGGACCAATGGGCAACACAATGATAATGGAGAAGAGATTGAAGTTATCAAGAATTTTGTTTCACTTGGCTTCACAATCAAAACCCATGATAAAAATAACCAAGAAATTAAAAACATGTTGCATTGAGAAAAATCTTCTGTCAAGGGTCTATCCAAAATTCTTAAAAGAATTTACCTCAGTTTGAAGAATATGGTGTTTATAGATCCAAATCATAATATTTTTAATTGATTTTTATGCAGTTAAAAGTTGGTCAGTGAATAAAGATAACATAAGAAAAATCAATGCCTTTGAATTGTGGAGTTGGAAAATAACGTTGAATGTTCCACAGCCTGACACAAGAATAAACAAATCTGTCTTAAAGGAAGATCAACTAGATTGTTTCTTAGTGAGAAGGAGGATGTAAATTATTCTCAGATAGTTTGGTCATGTCACGAGGAGAGGCCAGTCCTTCAGAAAAAAAAACCAAAAACAACAAAACACATTATGTTGGGAAAATGGATGATTACATAAAAAAAGAAGATCCTCAACAAGATGGACTGACAAGGTGATTGTAACAATGGTCTCAAGCATATCAGAGATTGTGAAGATGGTTCAGGACTGGGTAAAATTCACATATCTTTTACAGAGTTGCTATGAGTCTTAATTGACTCACTGGCAACTAACTACAACATAATCATTTATTCCTGGAAACAGTATTACAATTAACAAAGTATGGCTAGAAACTTGACCTTATCCTTAGTTGTATATAATTTTGGATACAGCCAATACCAAGTATGTTTCCCCTCCATTGTTGGACTCTATAGTTAAATAATTTTAAAGATTGTACTTGTACTATAAGGGGAAGCTCTAGTGGCCTCAGGGCAAGAAGCTGCACTGCATTCCCGAATATACATGGTTCAAATCCACCAGCTGTTATGTGGGAGAAGAATGAACAATCCCCCCCCCCACACACACACACACCCCATCCCTGTAAAGTTAACTAATGCCTCTGAAAACCCTCTGGAGGGACAGCTATAGGTCAGTTCCAACTAGACTGTATCCAACAACAACAATTACACTCTATTGTTTTTTTATTTTAAACTATGCATCTAGTTATGTTATGAACTAAAAAACTCATTGCCATCCTGTTTGTCCCACCACAAACTCCATTGGCTTTCTGCAGCTACAAATCACACAAGAGGGGATTTTCCTTCTAGCTTCCAAGGAGGAACAGGTGAATTTGAACTTGCAATTTGCATTAACACAGCCACTCCCTATGGACTACAACACCACCTGAGCTCCCTAGTAATATTATATAGCTAATATTAATAATTGCATTCAAAATTTTGAAACCTTGTTTTTTATTTCTTCGCATACAGGACTCTTTAAGAGTCCAATTCAGATTAGGTTTTTTTTAAAATAAAATATACATCCTACCCTTTCACACAGCACTTTTTAAAAAAAAAAACATATTTCTATCTCTTTGCATACACAATTCTCTATACATTTGTGTTTCACACTTGCCTTCTTTCACACTGTATTTTATACAATCATTCCCATATATTGTTTTTTATAGCGGTTTCTTTATTTAAGGCCAACTGATTTTATCACATATTTGAAATTGACTGGATGCCAGTTGGTTTGATTAGGGTTTAAATACTTTATACCAACATATATAAAAACATTTAATCAAGCAATTGAGCACAGTATCCTAGTTAAATTGACATATAAAATTAATAACCATAACCCACTTTTTGTCTGCTTAACAACTTGATATCCATACACACCTCTTTAAAACCATGCTTAACTCAAAATGAAGACAGGTCTCTGCCTAAAATGTTATAACTAACTGTGTGCATCCAAAAAGGGACTCATTTTCCAGAGAGGTTGCAGGATTAACATATCTTACGTTTTATGATAAGTAATTGACAAATAGTACGAAGACAAGGTTATGTCTCTCTCTTTCACACACACACACATTTGTAACAAAACATGGGCAAAATATGCATAACAATGACAGTCCTTATTTCTGGAACTGATCATCTAGTCTTGGCAATATTTATAACTGTTGTTGATTGCCATCAAGTCAAGCACAACTAATAGTGACCCTATGAACAAAAGGCCTGAAGCTTTTCTATTACTATTGACATTTATCAAAGTTCATAGAGCTTCCAGAGGCACGTTGTTTAACAAGTGGTTCCTTCCAAGACCCATTCTGTATACTCTTTTCTCTTAGCAAACACCTCAGCTAGCCATAATACTTTGCCTTTTGGGATAGCCAATACTATTTTCCTAAGAGATTAAGGTCATTAATAGTTCTATTTTAATTAGGTTGTAGATTCCCAATTGTTTTAATTACCAAGCATGAATGTACTAAGAGGCTCACGAAGAGGACTCCTAAATTCCAGATACAGTCTTCTTTCCTACCGTTGTGTAATAACAGTTCTATTCTCCCTTAATAATCACAGTTGTTCACACTAGTCAGTACAGTAACATCTTTGCCTAATAATTAATCTAATACATGTGAAGCTTTTAGAAATAAGACTTTGGGAAAAGCAGAATAAGTTAATGGAGACAAGGTGTAAAAAAATTGCAAATGAAGGAGAACAATTAGTAATAAAGAAGGGGAATAATGAATCGTGCCATTTCTATTTCTACCCTTTGATTTCCTGGCCCATAAACACTGGCTATAGAAAAAAACAGCATTATATTTAGAGCATATTCAATGCCATAGAAAATGTCTGTTGCCCCACACCAACAAGATATGGTTAAGTATTTGACAATACAATTAAGTTTTCAAGAGATTAAGAAACCATTCTGACATTCTTTCCTTCAAGAATTATGACAAACATGTTAGGATCAGTGAATTCCAGAATCACGGGTCCACTGCTACACATCCCTTGCTGTGTGAAGTGAGATTTTTGATCTGAGGCAATACTGTAAAGAATAATATAGCAGTGACCAAGGAAATTCTGTAAGTCCACAGATGGTAGTTTTGGCAGAAACAGTGCATGCAGGGAAAGCAAATACCAACTCAGGGTAAGGTCTATCTCAGTAAGAACAAAATATCGCCCTTTCCATGTTGGAGGTGGCCCAGTACAACCTATTTGCCACCAGGATGCTGGCTGATCACCCATGGAATGGTGCCATGTTGGAGACTCAGTGCTGGTCTCTACTAATAACTGAATTAGGCATTCAGCAGTGGTTATAGGTGCTTTGAGGAGATAACGTACATATTGCTTAATCCATATATAACCTCTATCACTGCCACCATGGTCATAATGCTCACAAACCCATGGGCCTATAAAAGGCCTGAATGATGAAAGATGCCAATATGTCTCCAAACAAAATTACACTCTCTCTACTTGTATATTCTGGGGTCACCCTTTAGTGACATTACACATAAGACTCAAATATCTTCATATCATTAGGCTATTCAGCTCTACTCATGTGTCTCCTTCCCATACCTTCATGTTACCAATGGTCTAATTTCCTTCTAATTCCCTAACTATTTAATCAAACCCCTCACCACAGATCGAGCAGAATATAATTACACTTCCAACTATTTTTCCTTTAAAAACAATGAAACAATCAAAGGAACTGTTAAAATTTCCCTCCACCAGGAGGATTCACAACTGCCATTCAGAGAAGTCCTAAGAAAAAGCTGCAATGCTTCAACTGTCCATTTTACAGTATCACCCACATATCACACAAAACCATCTTATAAGGAAAGCCCAACTTTTCTCTTTGTTCATCAGCTGATCATAAGGAATGTATAGATATAGGCTTTGAGAGAGAAAATAATATAGTGGAAATGAGTATCATAAAAGTTCAGACCATTTTCTCATGTAACTTATTTACTTGTGCCTACAGGCCTTTTCTCTTCAAGCCACTTCTTTTTGATGATGGACTGCTGTAATGCAACACTGACTTTATGGCATTGTGGAACAGAAAGCACTCAAGTCAGACATAATTAGCAGCTCAGTCACCATGGTAACTTGGTGGTACATGGTTAAGTATTCAGTCTGTACTAACATCTAGCATCAAGCCAAAAATTGCTCCTCAAAAGAGAGAAGTTTTCATCAGAGGATAGAAGAATTTTACAATTCTAATGATCTATACTATGATTCATTAATAGCAGACTTCCAAAAATCTAAACTGAATCTCTTATATGCCATTGCCACTTTAAGTACCATTGAGTCTGACAGATTCCATATCCCAAGTGGTGGAAGAGGTTGCATCACTTCGTGGACCTGTTGCAGGGCACTCTACTCAAAGCATCAGCTGTTCGAGTCACATGGTAAAAGAATAGGATTAATACACTCAAAAAAGGGTTAAAATCCAAATATGATCACTAGATATAATACTTCCTTTTCAGTTCTAAGAGAAACCAGACATAACTACTTGCATTCACTTTCAGGGGGATATTGCAACATGTCCCATATCACTGAATCTCTAGAAGATTTGCTGTAGAGTAGAAGGGCTCTGAATTTTTGTTGATTTTATTCTCCACCTACTACTACACTAATTGTTGTTGTTCTGTGCCATAGAGTTGATTGGGACTCAAAGCAACCCTACGTACAATAGCCCTAAACTCTGCTTTGTCCTGTGCCAATCACACTGTCTCCAACACATCCATCCCTATTACCCCAGTCACTGAATCAATCCACCTCATAGAGGGCCTTCCTCTCCTGCGCTGTCCCTCCACCCTCCCAAGCATGATGTCCCTCTCCAAGGA
>NW_006399915.1:3410374-3419281 GCF_000299155.1 Elephantulus edwardii
ATGGCACATAACAAAAACAACAACAGTGTTTCCCTGTTCTGTTCTGAGGACTGGTTTCTGGTCCAAGTATAGATTTTGCATAAGCATAATCAAGTGTTCTGGGATTTCCATTTTACTCAAGGATAGCCACAGTTTTGATGATCTGCACAGTCAAATACCTTTGCATGATCAATAAAACATGGATAGACATTCCTCTGGTACTCTTCACTTTCTGCCAAAATCCATCTAACACTGGCAATAATGTCTCTAGATTTCCTAATTCCTTCACCCAAAACTCTGCTCCCACCACACACTGTGACCCTCCAAACTCTGCAACTGGGTGATTCCTGTACCTCCACCCTTCTTATTTTGGACTTTCCAACACATCTTACCGATTATTCTTCTATTTTTATAACAATGATATCATACGGTATTTGTCTTTATGAGACTGAGTTAATTCATTCAGCATTAATGCTCTTCAGCTCTCCCGTGGTATATAGTTTGGTTTTTTAATTGTTGCTTCTGAGTGATGCATAGTATTCCATCATGTGAAAATATCAGTGTCTCATTTCATTCATTGGTTGATGCATATTTGGGCTTTTTACCTTTCTTAAGCTATTGTGAATAACACTGCTATGAATATTGTTGTTGTTATTGAGTATATAGAGTCAGAACCAACCCATAGTTAACCCATCAGTGAGTTTTCAGAGGCAGTTGATTGCATGGGAGGAGATTACCTATCCTTCTCCCGAGGAGCAGCTGCCTCAAACCACATGCCTTCAGGATTGCAGCAGAGTTTCTTCCACTAGGCCACCAGAACTACTATGAATATCAGTGTACAAATCTATGATTTTATATCAGTTATATTTCCCTCAGGGTATATTTCTAGCAGTGGAACGTCTGGGTCTATGGAATGCTTATGTTCAGTTTTTTGAGGACACATATAACTACCTTCCAGAGTGGTTGTGCCATTTGACAATCCCACCAACAGGATATGAGAGTTCTAACCTCTCCACATGCTTTCCAACACTTATTACATATTGTCTGTTAAACTTTGCCATTGCTACTGGGGTTAGATGAAGTCTCATTCTGGTTCTTATTTGCATCTCTCTTATTACCAGCCATGTGTCTCTTGCAATCTCTCTTTAAAAATAATTTTTTTCCTTAGATTTCAGCAGTTTTAGTGTCTTCCATTTGATCATTTCTATTGTAGTAGCTAAATCAGGATGTCATTGTAGGGATTATACAAATTGCTAGCTATATCTCTTTTAAATATGTATTCTTTTTTGTTTTTTGAGTCTTCTTTTTTTAAATTTTTTAAATTTCTTTTATACTAGTTTATTTACAAAATTCCAACACATTGTTTTTGAATTAGGAAATCATAACATAATGCAAATGCAAAGTCTTTGGGCCTATTTTGAGACGTATTTTAGTTAAATTGCACTGATCACCTGACCGTCATACATCCATATTCTGACTAGTGAATTACAGTGATGTTTTAGGCTTTTCGCATTAGTATCAGTTCATGGTTTGTTGCTGTTTTTGTTGTTGTTGTTATTATTAAGTGCTATCAAGTTGAGTATGACTCATAGTGACCCTTTGAGTGATATATCTAAACCCTGTCTATTCTGCGCCATCCTCATAATCTCTGATACACTTGAGCCCACTACTACAATAATTATGTGAGCTCATCTCATTGAGAGTCTTTCTATCTATTACAGAACTTCTTTCCAAGTAAAATGTCCTTTTCCAAGGAATAGCCTCTTTTAGCAACATGTCCAACAAATGAGTAATGAAGATTTACCTCTCTGCCTACAAGGAGCACTCTGGTTGTACTTTTTTCCAAGACACATATTTGTTCTTTTGGTAATCCTTCTCCAACACTACAAATCAAAGGCATCAATTATTCTTCTGTCATACTTTTCAATTTTTTTTAGCTCTCAGATGAATACGGAGTGAATGAAAAGACCGTGTCCTGAATCAGGCACACCTTAGTGTTCAAACTGACAATTACTCAGAGCTTGCGGTTGTTGTTAGGTGCTGTCAAGTCAAGTATGACCCATATAGCAACTCCATGGAAAATAAAACTGAGCATTGTCCTATCCAGATCCACCCCCTAATCACTGATGCACTTGAGCTCGTTGCTCTAATCACTGTGTCAATCCATATTGCTTGGTGGTCTTCCTCTCTTTCTCTGACTCTCTACCTAAGGTGAACTTGATTCAAAGACCTGTCCAAACTGCTAAAGAACAAAGATGTCTGATTAAAAATAAAAGTGTACCTATTCCAAACCATGGTTTTTTCACACTACTTTCTGTGTATCTGAAAGTAATGATGCCAAAAGAGTCAATACCTTTAAGTTGTGGTGTTTGTAAAGAATAATAAATGTACTAAAAACTGCTTATCTTGGAGGAAGTACAACCATTGTGTTCCTTAGAGGCAAAGCTGGTGAAACTTGATCTCACATACTTTGGCCATGTTGTCAGGAGGCAGTACTCTGGAAAAAGACATTATGTTGGGAAAGGTGGAAATCAAGAGGAATATTCTCAACACAATGATTGACACAATGACTGTAGCAATGTATTCAAGCATATCAGATATTCCAAGGACTGTGCAGGATATGACAAAGTCCATATCTGTTGTTCATAGGATTCTGTAGGTCTTAGTGAACTTGACAATACATAACAACAATAAAAGCAGAAAAAACATGCTACCAGTGTACCTTTTTGGAAATGTATGTTAAAGCACCAAAATTTTTTTATCTTGGATTAGCTAGAGAAACAGAATCAATAAGCTGCCTATTTCTATCTAATAAGACTTGTAAATATGATTATTTTTCAAATATATGCACCAAAAGTTAAAGTCAAAGGGGAGGAAATGGAAAAATTTATTGCAGTCTGAAACTTGCCACACATGCAATCTAGATATGTTAATGAAAATTAGAGGCTGAAATTCAAAAGTTGGAAAAAATGAAGAAATGGTATCTAGAAAGTAAAGATTTGGTGTCAGAAACAGAATAATTTAATTTTGTACATTCAAGGATTTATTTATAGCAAATACCTTTTTTTAGAAAACAGAGACAGAAACTTTACACATGAACATCCCCTAATGGACTGTGTAGGAAGAAGAGTGACTACATCTGTGGGAGGAATCAATGGAGAAACTTAATACCAATAGTCAAAACCAAGCCAGATACTATCTGTTGAACAGACCATCAATTACTCTTACATGAGTTCAAATTGAGGCTGATGAAGCTTAAAACAAGTCCAAGAAAATAAAAATATGATCTTGAGTTATTCCATCTGATTTTCAAAATCATCTTTAGATTTGAAGTTCTGAACACCAATGATCAAAGACCAGATGAGTTGTGAGATGACATCAAGAATACCAACTATGGTGAAAAACACTGCTATGAACATTGGTGTACAAGTCTCTGTGCCTCAGTTCTCATTTTCTCAGGGTCTATTCCATGTAGTGGAATAGGTGGGTCATATGGAATTTCTATGTTCCGCTTTTTTGAGGAAACATCAAACTGCCTTCCAGAATGGTTGTACCATTTTACAATCCCACCAACAATGTGTAAGAATTAAAAGACCAGAAATCCAGACACAAATGAATAGATTGAGAAATTATAGTTTATTCACACAATGGAATACTGCACAGTATGCAGAAGCAATGATTTTGTAATTATTACCTAATTTGGGAGGACTGGAGAGCATTATCCTGAGTGAATTAACTCAGTCCCAAATATTATATAAAACCTTATTTGTAGAATGAGTATAAGGTCCAAGAAGGAGGGGGAAGGGTAGAAGCAGAGTGATGAGGAGGAAGGGAAGATTAGTCATGGAGTTGTACAGTTTGAAGGGTTGGAGTGTGAGGGAAATTGGAAGAATCTGTTCTGGAAAACAATGTATTTTAATTTTATAAATGTTGCCATTGTTGTTATGTGCTGTCATCTGTGACTCATAGCAACCTTAAACCCTGCTCTATCCTGTGCCATTCTCCCTGTCTCGAACATACCTACCCCCATTACCCAAGTCACTGAATCAATTCACCTCATAGAGGGTCTTCCTCTCCTGCACTGTCCCTCCACCCTCCAAAGCATGATGTCCTTCTCCAAGGACTTGGCCCTCCTTACAACGTGTCCAAAGTATGTCAGACAAAGCTTCGGAATCCTTGCCTCCAAGGAGCAGCCTGGTTTAACCCTCTCTAGGTTGCCATTCAGAGGTAACTTGTGGTTGCTATGAAGCTGAACACTGTGACACTGATGTGTCAAATGCTTTAATAGTTACCCATGGCAGACAGTGTTTGGTGGGTCTCCCCAGTTAACACAAGCTTGGAAGCAGGAGTGACATCCACTACAGTAATAGCTTGCCTCCAGAAACCTTATGAACCTGGAGAAAGGATGAAAATCACACAAGTGTTGAGGACTTCTGTTCATAGGGTCGCTATGAGTGGCCCACACCTCGACAACACTTAACAACAACAAGAGGTTGAACCTGTTTGTTTTCCTAGAAGTCCATGGTATATTCAATACACTTCTCTAACACCAGCTCAAAGGCATCAATTCTCCTTCTATCCTCCCTAATCATTGTCCAGCTTTCTGATGCATAGCAAGTGTTTCAAACACCATGACCTGTATCAGGTGCACCTTAGTCTCCAGATTGACACCATTACTCTTTAGTACTTTGGAGAGGTCCCTAACAACATACTTTCCCATCACAATATGTCTTTTAATTTCCTGGCCTCTGGTGCCAAGAGTGTTGACCGTGGAGCCAAGCAAACTAAAGCTGTGAAAAATCTCAATCTCTTTACTCTCCATCCTAATGCTGGTGAACTAGTATAATAAAAACAAAAAATAAAAACTAAAGAAAAGAAAGAATACCATCTATGAAGAGAGAGACACTACTGAGGAGAAAGACAAAAATAACAAAATTAATCTCAGAAGAGACCCTAAAAGTTGCACTAGAGTGTCAAGAAACCTAAACAAACAAAAAGATGCCGAAGTGAAAGAGCTGAACAGAAGATTTAAAAGAGCAGCTCAAGAAGACAAAGCAAAGTATTATAATGAAATGCACAAAGAGCTGGAATTTGAGAATACAAAGTGAAGAACCCAGGCATTTGTCAAACTGAAAGAACTAAGGAAACTTCATGATTTAATATTGAAAAATGTTATGTACAAAATCTTGAATGAGCCAAGAAGCATCAAAAGAAGATGGAGGAAATACACAGAATTACTGTCCCAAAATGAATTGGCCAATGCTGAAATATTTTAAGAAGCACTATATGATCTAAAGTCAATATTAATAAATAAAGAACTTTAAGCTGGACTGAAGGCACTGGCAAAAAATAAAGTACAAGAATCAATAGAATACAAATTGACATGTTTCAGCCAGCAGTTACAGCACTGGACATGCTCACCAATCTATAATGAGAAATTTGAAGGACAGATGGTTGGCCAAGTGACGGGAAGAGATCTGTATTTGTTCCCGTTCCTAAGAAAAGTGACCTAATAGAATGTAGAAATTATCTAACAATAGTATTTCTATAACATGCAAGCAAAATTATGTTGACAGTCATTCAAAAAAAGCAGGACTGCCAGAAGTTCAAGCAGGATTTATAAGAGGTATGACAACAGAAATATCATTAAGGACGTCAGATGGATTCTGGTTGAAAGCAAAGAATACCAGAAGAATGTTTATTTCTTCTTTATTGGCTGGGCCAAGACATTTGACTACATGAATCATATAACAAATTATGGTTAACATTGAGAAAAATGGGAATTCCATAACACTTAATTGCTTCTGTTTGAACAGAACAAATAAATACAACACAGTTTAAAATTAGGAAAAATGTGTATCAGGGTTGTAACCTTTGTCCTTACCTATTCTGTTTGTATGCTGAGCAAATTATTTGAGAAGCTGGACTCTATGAAGAAAAATGTCGCATCAGGATCTAAGGAAGACTCATTCATAACCTATATTACGTAGATGACACAAGTTTGCTTGGTCAAAATGAGAACTTGGGACACTTGTTGGAGATCAAAGAATACAGCCTATAATGTGGATTGAATCTCAACATCAAAAACACAAATTTTCCACGACTGCACCATTAGGCAACTATCTCCAATTACCATAAAAGATGGTGAAAAGATTCAAACTGTCAACAATTTCATTTTGTTTTGATTCACAATCGCACCCATACCAAAAGATAGGAGCTCAGAGAACATGCGTAATTCAGGCCATGGCCTTTTCAATCACTTGCTATGCATCTGAGAGCTGAACAATGAATAAGTATAGCAGAATTATCAATGCCTTTGAACTGTGGTATTGGGAAAAGAGTGCTGTTTTTTCATGGACTGCCAAAAGTAAAAACAGGTATGTCCTGGAGAAGATGTAGCCAAAGTGTTTCTTGGAGGCAAAGATAATAAAGCTTTGTCTCCCATATTTTGGGAGAGCTTTTTCTTGGATAGGGGCATCATGGAGAGGAAGACTCTCAACCAGATGAGTGACAGTGGCTGCAACAATGGTTCAAGTATGTCAGAGATTGTGAGGATGGCACAGGATAAGACAGGGTTTAGACTTGTCATTCATAGGGTTTCTATGGAGCATACTCAACTTGTTGACACCTAACAACAACAACATTTCTATATCTCAAACGTTCTTTATCATCTAAGAAATTTATTCTTAAAAATTGGCTCACACAGTGTTAAGGGGTTTTGTAAATCCAAAATCTTTAAGTCAGATAATAGTTTGACTCTTTCAGTCTCTCATGCCAATGTCTGTAGGTTAGAAGACAGCAAGAGTTAAAGGTGAAGACTTTTTTTTTAACCTATTTATAGTTTGAATGTAGAACAAACCATAGGGATTATAGGGGTGTTTGCTCTTAGGTTTTAACTGATTATATAAGGTTCACTACATTATCAATTGTTTTATTTAAGGCTAACTGAATTAAACACAGATTACTATTAATAATAGCATATGTGGTACTGTTTTAACAAGTAACTATATACCATAGCCTCGAAAGACAAAATTAACTACCACAGTGACTATCCTCAGACCATGAGAAAATTATTCCATTTTCTCTACCTATTTCAAGAGATTAGGTAGAGATTTTTCCTTGTAAGCACAACAAGAAAAGCTCATCCACTGAGTTATAGAATCAGATTTTTTTTAAATGTCAGTTTAAAATATTTAAATACAGTAATAGTTGTCAGAATTAGCAATGTTGTAAAATTGAGAGCTTAGTAAGAAAAAGAGCAATTTGATGGCAATGTAAAATTGAGCATTGTAGTGTGATAGCTAATAAACATTATAATTTGGCAGATGAAACTCAGTTTAAAACTCATGAAAGAAAATATTTGCCTATAATTCTTCATCTTTTAAAATAATACTTTTGAAAAAACAAGCAAGTTAGGTTTTGGTTTATTGTTTTTTTCTCCCTAAGAGAAAATATCTTCACACTATTCCAGTAAACTGAAAGGGTTTTCAAGGTTAAGAGGCACTGGACCATGTGTTGATTATATCTAACCTTTGTCTTTCTTAGTAAATATTGGAAAACACCAAGGAATGCCAAAGTAAATAATTTCCTTGTATTGACCCATTCTGACATCTTTGACATAGATAAATCTGTTCTTTTATTAATGAAAAAACATTTTTAACATCAAGGAAATAATCTTGGAGTTTGTGAAGCATCAACAGGATGTGCAAAGAAGTCTTAAAGACCTTGGAAAGTCTTAAGACTTCAGAGTGAATCACATTCTTGAAGATTTTTTTGTCTTATATCTAATATTTTCACATATAGTCTTTTGAAATTAAATAAGTAATCATGAACACTCTTCTGTTTGATGTTTTCCTTTGGGGCTGCATTTTCATTCTTTTTGTAGTCCCCTTCATTTACTAATAGAGAAATGAAGTATTTTTTTCATATAGACAAATGGTTATATCTATCATTAATGTGTTTGATTTCATGACATTGTTATTTTATCAAGAAGTAATCCAACAAGCAAGCACTTGAGAGTCAAGGCAGTCCAGGACTCTTCCCCCAGCTTGTGACTAAAAAAATTTTTCAGTACTTTCAGCTAAACTTGCTAGGTAGGCTGTTATGACCAATATGAAGCCAAATTAAAATTAGCAGAATAAGCCAAATCTGAGAAAAGGAAATGAAATTAATTAGATTTTTATAATATGCTCAGGCTGTGCAAGAGGTGCTAGTACTGATTTGTTGGTGTTTTTATGTGTTGTCAAATCGTCTGCCACTCATAGCAACTTTATGTACAATAGCTCTGTTGCCTGTCCTGAGCCAGTTTCACTGACTACAACACACCTCACCCCATTGCCCTAGATACTGTATCAATCCATCTCATCTGGGGTCTTCCTCTCCTGTGCTCTCCCTCCTCTCTTCTGAGAATGAGGTCCTTTTCCAAGGACCCATCCCCTCCTGGCCACATGCCCAAAACATGTGAGATGGAGCTTCAAAATCCTAGCCTCCAAGGAGAAATTTGGTTTCATCCTCTCCAAGACAGACCTATTTGTTCTCTTGGCAGTCCATGGTATGTTCAAGACTCTTTTCCAACACCACAACTCAAAGGTATCAATTCTTCCTCTATGATCCTTAGTCTTTGGGCTCTGAAATTCATGTTCTTTATATACTACATTGCCCCCCCCCCCTTCATCATCTGTTTCCACTTATAGGTCTACTTGCATTCTTGTTCCCAGTTCTTTTGAGTATACACTTAAAAGTGAAGTGTCTGCATCATACAGTCCTGGTCTATGTTTACTTTTCTTAGGAATTGCCAATGTACTGTCATTAACAACGGAACCATTATTTTTTTTTATTTTATTATTTTTGTGTGCGTGTACCGTCAAATCAGATCTGACTGGTACAGGAGGAGATTGCCCCTCCTTCCCCGGCAGAGCATCTGGTGGA
>NW_006399915.1:3419381-3421902 GCF_000299155.1 Elephantulus edwardii
TTCAGAACTTTGGAATGGTCCCTAACAGCAGACTTTTCCATGGCAATCTGTCTTTTAATTTCCTGGCTACTAGTGCCAAGAGTGTTGACTGTGAAACCAAGCAAACTAAAGCTGTGAACAATGTCAATCTCTTCACCATCCATCCTGATGCTGCCAGTTGGCCCAGTGGTGAGAATGAGAATCTTTGTCTTCTTGACATTGAGCCTCAATCCATATTGAAAGCTGCAGTCCTTGACCCTCTGCAGCAAGCACTTCAGGTCCTCATCAGTTTCAGCAAGCAGAGTAGTGTCATCTGCATAACGCAGATTGTTGATAGATCTTCCACCAATCCTGAAACCACACTTCTCCTCATAGAGCCCAGCCTCCCAGATAATCTGTTTTGCATACAGGTTGAAAAGGTATGGAGACAGAACACATCCCTGGCGTACGCCCTCCGCAATTTTGAGCCATGCTGTGTTTCCTTGCTCTGTTCTGATGACTTCCTCTTGGTTCAAGTATAGGTTTCACATTAGCACGATCGAGGGTTCTGGGATTCCCATTCTTCTCAGAGTCAGCCACAGTTTGTTATGGTACACACAGTCAAACGCCTTTACATAGTCAATGAAACACAGATAGACATTCCTCTGGTATTCCCCGCTTTCAGCTAAGATCCATCTAACATCAGCTATAATATCCCTAGTACCACGACCCCTTCTAAACCCAGCCTAGACGTCTGGCAGTGCTCTGCTGATGTGCTGTTCCAGTCATTTTTTAGATAATCTTCAGTAGAATCTTGCATTTTAAAGTCAATGATATTGTTGCATAGTTTCCACAATCTGTTGGGTCACCCTTCTTTGGGATGGGAATAAATATAGATGTCTTCCAGTCAATTGGCCACTGGTTGTTCTCCAGATTTCTTGGCATAACTTGGTTATCATATCCAGGGCAGCATCTGTTAGCTGAAATATGCCAATTGGTATACCCTCTATTCCTGGGACCTTATTTTTTTCTATTTCCTTCAAAGCAGCCAGAACTTCTTCCTTCATAACCATAGGCTCTTGCTCATATTTTATTTCATGAAATTCTTCTGTGTCTTCCAATTCCTTTTGATACAGTGACTCAGTATATTCTTTCCAACTTCTTTTTTTTTAATTTTTTTTTAATTTTTATTATTTGTGTGTGTGCGTGTACCGTCAAATCAGATCTGACTGATACAGGAGGAGATTGTCCCTCCTTCCTCGGCAGAGCATCTGGTGGATTCGAACCGTGCACCTCTGGGATTGCAGTGCAGCTTCTTGCCACTAGGCCACCAGAGCTCCCCTTTCCAACTTCTTTTAATATTTCCTGGATCATTTACTATTCTGCTTAAAGCATCCTTGATTATAGCAACTCAAGGTTTGAATTTATTCTTCAGTTCCTTGACCTTAAGAAAAGGGCCGAACGAGTTCGGCCCTTTAGATTTTCTGACTCCATCTCCTTATACATTTCATTGTAATATTTTACTTTGTCATCCCGCACTGCTTTTTGAAATCTTCTATTCAGCTCTTTAGTATCTTGAATTCTTCCTTGTGCTTTAGCTTCTATGTGCTACACTAATAGGGAACTCTTTTATAATAGTCTAAAGTGATTGGGGCTGCTAACTCAAAGAGAATGTCTCTTTTGCAGTTTAAATTTATCAGTGGCTCCTCAGGTAAAATTGGCAATCTTCTTAACTCTGCCTTACAGCCTCAGAAACCTAATGGAGAGTAAATTGTGAGTAGATCCTGGATTGATATCAATGAGAGAGAGGTACTTCTAATATCTTAATAAGATCTAGAGTAATTTCTACTTTTGGTTACTTGATCTAAAGCATAACATCACCAACATACTATAAAAGTGATAAAGAATGAAAAAGTTGTCAAGCTCTCTAAAAAGGAAATTATGACATGGCCTGACAAATGGAAGGCCCTCTGAAAAAGAACAGGAAAAGTCTATATTAGTCTTAGCAGCTAAGAGAAAACTGCTTTTGATGATTTTTACTAAAAAAATTCTGGAAAAAACCTTCATAAAATATAGCACAAAATATAGTAATTTGCTCAAGTGAAGAAACCATGTTAGCTACAGCTGGAATCACCAACTAAGGGTATGGTTGTTGCTGTTGTTTGCCATCGAGTCAGAACTGATCCAACGTTGAATTTCCAGTGGGTTTTCAGTGGCAGTTAATCAAACAGGAGGAGATTGCCCATCTCTACCTTTATCCCACCTCCTTACAGAACAGCTAATGAATTAAAAATATTTTATTTCAGGATTGCAACTTAACTTCTTACCACTAGGTCACCAGTGGTCCCTACAGTGCATGAGAGTTCTACTCTTTCCATATTCTTACTAACATTTATTGCTTGCTGTCCTGTTAAAATTTGCCAGTGCTACTGGTTTAAGATGGTATCTCATTATGATTTTTATTTCATCTCTATGATTGCCAGTGATTTTGAGCATTTCTTCATGAGTCTATTGGTCATTGAAATGTATTGCTCTGTGAAAAATCATTCCATGCATTTTGCAC
>NW_006399915.1:3423111-3437247 GCF_000299155.1 Elephantulus edwardii
TTGAGTATGATCCAGTCTTAACTAACCCATAATTGACCCATCAGTGAGCATTCAGAGGCAGTTTATCACATAGGGGGAGATTGCCCATCCGTCCTTCTATGGATGAAATTACAACACATGTGGTTTTGATCAGCATCTCCTTAAAGAGGAATCTGGGTGGCCCAACTGTTTGCAATTACTTCTATTCAATGTATTGAATTCACAAACCAACCCAGTGACTCTATGGAAGAAAAGATCTAGTGATCTACTTACAGCAAAGGGGGCCGGGGCTAAGAAATCTATCGAGCAGTTCTGTTCTGTAATATGTAGGCTCACTATGAGCAATGTCCTCCACACAATTTACAGCCTTTAAAAACTGGTTCTGCCTGGAAAACATATAATAATAACATGATCAAGGCCTTTAGTGATGGCAACTAACAAACACTGATATTACTGAGCATTTTTCATGTGTTTTTCATTCATCTTTTATTGCATTCTCCATATTTTCATACCTAACTTATAGAAGTTTTATTTTATTTTGTGGTTCCTACACTTTTTCCTCAGTCTCTCTGTAAGTTGTCTCAACATTGTTGATAAATTACTTTGATTCTTGACAGGTTTTAATTTAGTTGAGGTAAGTTTATTCTATATTTTCTTCCTCATGTCTTTTGTGCTATATCTAAGAATTCATTATCGAAAATTGCTTAAAAGTATTATTCCTATATTTTGTTAAAATTATTTTACAGTTTTAGGATTTTTTTAGACACCTCAAGTAATTAGTTTTAAGTTAACATTTATATATGGCACTGGGTTAGGGGGATGGTATTTTCTTTACACTATACCATTTTTCCAAGGTGAAATATACCATTATAGAATCTAAAGAGTCTAAACTCAACAAAGTTTTTCATAAATTTGACTAAGGTTTACTACTCTAGTTAATACATGAAATCTCTACATTTCCTTACCTTCAATGTGAGGAAAGAACTTTCTGTCACTGGTCTTCACGCTTTACTTCCCAGAATTCCACTAGTTTCAGCAGTTTGCTTCAAGACAAACAGTTTGTAATTTGGTCTCCCAGCTTCTTAAAATAGAATACTTCCTCTTTGCTTTGTTTTATATTTGTTTCTAGTGAAAAAACAATTTCAATAGTTTAAAGGGAATTAAGATATTAAAGTTATGCAATTAGATGATTTCTAAAATCCTTTGTATTTTAAATAAAAATAAAAGTTTTGGTATATGTTGAGTCAGAACCAATCCATAGCTTACCCTCCATTTTCAGATTTTAAGAGGCAATAAATCACACAATATTTTCAGAGGCAGTAATTAGCACAGGAGGAGATTGACCCTCCTTACTCTATAGAGCATCTGTTGGATTTGAACCACATGCCTTCAAAATTGCAATGCAGCTTCTTACAATTAGGCCACCAGACCTTCTTATTGGTAAATAAAAATAGTATACGGCATGTGATTATTGCCTTCAGTAGCCTGACCCTTTAACTCTATTATTGTGGTGATTAGGTGACATTGAGTACAATATAGTGACCCTATGAACAAAAGATGTGAACCCTGTTCTATACTGTGCTTCCTGACACACAAGAGCCCATTGCAGCAGTCACTGTGTCAGTCCAGTTGGTTGAGGGTCTTCCTCTCCTTCACTGACCTACCACTCTTCTTAGCATCATTCCCCTCTCCAAGGAAGAGACCTTTCTAGCAGCACGCCCAAAGTAAGTATCATTGTTGCCTCCAAAAGGCACTCTGGCTTCATACTTTCCAAGACATATCTCTTTGTTCTCTTGATTGTGCATGAGCTGTTCAGTGCTCTTCTCCAACACCACAGCTCTTTAACTCTAGAAATCATTCATAAAGGACACAAAAGGTACTTAAAAGCAGTGCAAGCCATCACTCTTCATATCCATAACTCAGTAACACTGATTATATTCATTATGTTTCTGAATGAAATGTCAGTCACAAAAAACTAATACTGTATGATCATACCGATATGAAATAGGACAATATTAAAAGACAAAATTTTATTAGTACTTACCAGGGATAAGAGGGGAGGTTAAAGGATGAATAATTTCTCAGAGGATGCGGACTCTCTGTTAGTGATGATGATATAATTTGGAAAAGAATGCAGGTGATCATTGCTCATCATGTTAAATGTAGTCAATCTCTTCACTGTCCTTGTGTCATTTCTGGTACAGAACAGGTGACACTGTCTTGCTCTGGTAGTTGTAGAAGCTTTCCTCTACCCTCACAGGAAGCAGTGGGATTTCCTTGATCTAAAGAGAGTGTTAGAACCCCAAATTCAACATTTAAGACTTAATAAATGTAGATATCTAGAGAATATTTGAATAATTTAAAGTATTATTAAAAATGAAATTTTAAAGAGAAAAAAGGAAAGATGGACTCAACTACCTACAAGATAATAATGATAGAAAAAATTTAACTCAGCTATATATTCTCTTCTCATATAAATTACTCTTCTCATATAAAATATCCATCGTGAAGAAGAAATAGAAGACTCATGAATAATCTTTATTCATCATTTTATATGTTATTTGGATTTAAGAGGATAATGAATAACATTCTATACCATGAACCAAGGCAAGATAGATTTAGAAATCAATAAGGTGGAGAAAAACTATGACTTTTATTACTGATAGAGTCGTTGAAGTATGTCCTTGGGTCATTACCCAATGGGTCTGCTTAGAGGTTATTCCTGAATTATATTCATTTTCAGTCATATTCACTTGCAGATTTAAGTATTCTACTACAGAATGGTTTGGTCTTGAAAAACTTTCTGTGTGGCATTAAGCATTAAGAGTTGTAAATGCTTTAAAAACATAAAAATAGTTGTAAATGTTTTCTTAAAGTACAGTAATATATCTCCAGAACTCATCCATCAGAAACATTCTTACTGAAGGTGTCAAGAATCACATTTTATATTCTTGTGCTGTAAAAACAAAAAAATTATGAGAAAATGTAGCTAAGAGAACATGAAAACAGTCCAAATGCCCAATCACAATCTAATGAATTGAGAAATTATGGTACATTCATCTGATGGAATACTATGCAGCATATAGGAGCAATGATTTTGAAAATTACTACCTAACATGGAAGGTATTGGAGAGCATTGTGATAAATGAACTAAATCAGTCCTATAAACCAAGAACATTTGATTGTGCTAATGTGAAACCTATACTTGGACCAAGAGGCAATTCTGAACACAACAAGGAAACATTGCATGGTTCAAAATTGGGAAGGGTGTAAGCCAGAGATTTGTCTTATCTCCATACCTTTTCAACATATATACAGAACAGATTATGCAGGAGGCTGGGCTCTATGAGGAGAAGTGTGACATCAGGACTGGTAAAAGATCCATCAACAATCTACATTATGCAGATGATACAACCCTGCTTGCTGAAACTGAAGAGGACCTGAAGCACTTGCTTCAGAAGGCCAAGGGCTGCAGCCTTCAATATGAACTGAGGTTCACTATCAAGAAGATAAAGATTCTCACTACTGGGCCAATTGGTAGCATCAAGATGGATGGTGAAGAGACTGAGATTGTTAATAGCTTTAGTTTGCTTGGCTTTACAGTCAACACTCTTGACACCATAAGCCAGGAAATTAAAAGACATATTGTGATGGGAAAGTCTGCTGTTAGGGACATCTCTAGAGTACTGAAGAGCAATGGTGTCACTCTGGAGACTAAGGTGCACCTGATAAGACCATGGTCTTTGCAGTCACTTGCATCAGAGAGCTGGACAATGAATAGGGATGATAGAAAAAGAATTGATGACTTTGGGCTGTGGTGCTGCAGAAGAGTATGAATGTAGCACAGACTGCTAAGAAAATGAATAGGTAAATCCTGGAGAGGGTTAAACCTGGCTGCTTCTTGGAGGCAGGATTCTGAAACTTCGTCTGACATATTTTGGACATGTTGCAAGGAGAGCCCAGTCCTTGAAGAGGGTCGTTATGTTTGGGAGGGTGGAGGGACAGTGCAGGACAGGTAGACCCTATATGAGGTGGATTGATTCAGTGACTGGAGTAATGGAGGTGGGGGTGTCAGAGACGGTGAGACTGGCACAGGACAGAGCAGAGTTCAGGGCTGTTGTACATAGAGTTACTATAAGTCGCAGGTGACTCAACGGCACATAGCAACAACAACATATAAGACCATTATTGTAAAAATAGGTAACTAGTAAAATGTGTATTAGGATCCAAGTAAAGGAGGGTGGGAGCACAGGGTTAAGGATGGGTGGGGATGGAGAGGATAATCATAGAGTCACAAAATTTAATGGGTGGAGGGAGATGAGAGTAAAGGAAATGGTAAAGATTTGGTATGAAAAACAATATATAATAGATATTGATATAGATAGATATAGATATAGATGATAGAGAGAGAGAGAGAGAGAGAGAGAGAGAGAGAGAGAGAGAGAGAGAGAGAGAGAGAGAAAGAGATAGATGATATATAGATAGATGATATAGGTATAGGTACAGATATAGATAGATGATAGAGATACAGACAGATGACAGAGATATAGACAGATGATAGAGATAAAGATAGATGATAGAGATAGAGATAGATGATAGAAATAGAGGCAGAGATAGAAGTAGATGATAGATATAGAGCCAGAGAGAGAGAGAGATCCTGGAACTCTTAACAGCCTGATATTACCAATTAACTGAACTCCCTAACCACAGCTAGGCACAGATCCTCCTATTCACATTGCAAAATGCTGGCCATCCTAGGAAATATTCTTCCTGCCCGTCTCCCAGAAACCTTCAGCATAGCACAAAGCAATACCTCACTGAGTACATAGTTTTCTAATAGCACTCTATTCCCTTAACCATATACAAAGTGCCAATATTGCCCATTCCCTTGGCTGCTCATTTCCAATACTGGATGATGAACATCCATCAGTTGGTAAGTAAATAAATATCATAAGTTGGCTGTTGTTTCAATTAAAATTGAGCTTTTCATTGGAAAAAAAAAGAAAAACAATGTATACAAACTTTGTAAGTAAACCAGTATAAATGAAAAAATATGTTTAAAAAAATCTTATTTTAACTTAGATCCACAATCAACATTCATGAAAGCAGCAGTCAAGAAATTAAACAATATAGTGTATTGGAGAAATATGCTGTCAAGAATTTCCTTGTAGTACTGAAGAGTGAAGATATCACTTTAAGGACTAAGTAGAACTTGACCCAAACCAAACTATTTTTAATTACTGGGGTAATCGGGATGGGTGTGTCAGAGGCAGTGCGATTGACACAGGATAGAGCAGGGTTTAGGGCTATTGTACCTAGGGTCAGTATGAGTTCCAAGCGACTTGATGACACATAACAACAACAACATAGACATGTGAAAGCTGAACGAGGAAGACTGAAGAATAGATACTATTACATTATGATGCTTGTAAAGAACACTGAATGTGCCATGAACCACTAGAAGGAAGAATAAATTTGTCTTGAAAGACATGCCAACAGATTCTTCTTAGAAGCTAAAATGGTGAGGCTCCACATAACTTGCCTTTGGAGTTACCAGGAGTGCTAACCACTAATAATGTTAAATTGATAACCTGGAGAAGGACATCTTTCTCTAAGGATATAGGTCAGTCATAGAGAAGCAAACGTCAGTGAAATAGATCAACACAGTAGCTATAGCAATGGGCTTGAGAAATGAGCTTGTTCATTATGAGGACAATGCAGGACCAGACAGTGTTTTAGCTATACATTGAGTCTTCTGCCTTGTAATTACTATAATATTTATCAAAAAGAACTTCAAGAAAGGAGTGAAAATGTCAATGACAAGAACTGGCTACATCAGCTAGTGAAGTCAATGAGTCCATTTATCTTTTTCTTTCAGTGTTTACCTTTGTAGATATTTTCTGGAGGACTTATAGGTAAGACAAAAATCCGCACCTTGTACCCACTATTCTATTCATATTCCTCTGCTTCAACATTGAATTTTCCAGTACAATGGACATAAGAATCACGGAGAGTAAGTAGAAAGAACATTGTTATATTTTGGGGATTGCTATTAAAATAAAAAGTCTAAATGGTTGAATGGAAAACCAATGTGCTTTGTAAAATCTCACTCAAATCACAATTTTAAAAAATATTAACAGCCTCAGAGAGTTGATAGTGGGTCACAATGGGTTGGACTTGACTCCACAATAGTGCATTTGTTATAGTTGTTGTTAGTGGTGGTGCTAATTGCAATGAAATCGACTACAACCCATAGGAACCCTATGAATTCTGCCCTATCTTGAGCAGTCACTGTCTCTGACATATTTACCCCCATTACCACAATCACTGCGTTAATCCATCTCATCCAGAGTCTTTCTTGTGCTGACCCTCCATCCTTCCAAGTAAAATGTACGTCTCCAAGGACTGGTCCACCCTGGCAGCATTCTCAAAGTGTATGAGACAGACCTTCACAATCCTTGCCTCCAAGGAACAGCCTGATTTCACTCTCTCTAGAATAGACCTATTTGTTCTCTTGGCAGTTCATGGTATGTTTAATAATCTTCTCCAGAACTGCAATGAAAAGGCATTGATCCTTCTGTCATCCTTAGTCATTATCCAACTTTCTGCTATATAGCAAGTAATTTCAAGATCATGGTTTGGATCAGCCACACCTCAGTCTGTAGACTGACATCATTGCTCTTCAGCACTTGAGATATCCCTGATAGCACTTTTCCACTGCAACTCACCTATTGATCTCCTGACTGCTGATGCCAAGAGTGTTGAGTGTGGACTCGACCAAGCTGAAATTGTTAACACTTGATCTCTTCTATATCTACCATGACGCTGCCAGTTGGCCTGGTGGTGAGAATTTATTTTTCTTGATATTGAGGTGCAATCCATATTGAAGACTACAGTTCTTGACCTTCTGCAGGAAAAGCTTCAGGTTGTCTTTAGTTTCAGCAAGCAAGATAGTGTCATCTGCATAACACAGGTTGTTGAGTCCTCTTTCAATCCTGATACCACATCCCTCCTCATAAAGTTCAGCCTCCCAAATGATCTATTTTGTATATAGACTGAAAAGAGTGGAGAAAGGATGTATCCCTGACACACTTCTTTCTTGATTTTGAACCATGCACTGTTTCACTGCTGTTTGGAAGACTGCTTCCTGGTCTAAGTACAGGTTTTGCATGGGCAAAATCAAGTATTTTGGGATTCCTATTCTCAAAGTTATCCACAATTTGTTGTCTTCTTAATGTTCGCCATAATTTGTTGTAATCTACACAGCCAAGTGCCTTTGCATAATTGATAAAACACTAATAAACTTTCTTCTTGTCCTCCCTACTTTAAGCCAAGATCTGACATTGGCTAGCATGTCCCTAATACTGTGACCTCTCCTAAACCCAGCTTGCATTTCTGTCAGTTCTCTGTCCCGATCATTTTCAGATAATCTTCAGCAGGATTGTGTTTTCTTGTGATATTAATGATATTGTTCGATAATATCCACACTCTGTTGGATAAACTTTTTTGGGAATGGGAATAAATATGTATCTATTCCAGTCAGTTGGCCAGATGCCTGTTCTCCAAATTTCTTGGCATAACCTAGTGAGGTCAGTTGGCCAGATGCCTGTTCTCCAAATTTCTTGGCATAACCTAGTGAGCATGTTCAGGGTTGCTTTTGTTTGTTAAATATCTCAATTGGTATGCCAGCATTTCCTGAGGCCTTATTTTATTGCAAATTTCTTTAGAGCAGCTTGAACTTCCTCCTTCATCACATTGCCTCTTGATCTTCTGTTGTTTCATTAAATTCTTCTGTTAGCCAATTCTTACTGGTTTTCTGTGTACTCTTTCCATCTTTCTTTTATGTTTCCTGGGTTATATTATAATATCTCTGACAAGGATCTTCACGCTCATGCCATCTCTCACATTTCTATTATATCATATATTCTGCTATATGCGATCACACATATCACTCTACTATAACATAATTTTTAAATAGGCATCTATGTCACCTGTTCATGAAATTTACTTATGCCTTCTGTTACTATTAAGCATAAAAATAAATATAACATTTCTATCTTATGAAGAACTCATGGTGTAGCTGTCTGTTTTTCTTTATTTCTGGAAGAATTTGCAGTGAGACATTAGCCTACAATGACTCATATAATAATAAAAATAGTCATATAAGGATCCTTGTTAGAGACATCATAATAACCTTGCTCATTTCATCATGAAATGATCTAATAATGAGGAATCTCTATGTGCCGAGGAACCACTCATAAGCTACAGTTGTTCTTGTTAATTGTTACCAAGTATGACTCAGAGTTACCCATGAACAACAAGTTTGAACTGTCCTATCCTATGTCATCATCCTCATCCCTGTCACATTTGAGTCCATTGCCACACACTGCATCCATCTATCTCATTGAAGGTCTTCCTGTCCTTCACTGATGCTCCACATTCCAAGCATGAGGTCCTTTCCCAAGGAATAATTTATCTTAAAGTGTCTAAAATAGATTAAGTGAAGCTTCATCAACTCATCCTCCAGGGAACATTCTGGTTGTACTTTTTCTAAGCCATACCTGTTCTTCTGGAAGTCCATGGGATATAACACTCTTCTCCAAGACCACAAGTCAAATGCATCAATACTTCTTCCATCATTCTTATTTATTGTCCAGTTCTCAGATTCATAGCAAGTGATTGAAACAACTGTGGTCATTTTAAAAGGATAGTGCTTTCTTGGTGGACAATACAGATGCATAATCTCTTATTCCCTTTGTTCAAGTGTTTCAACTCTAAATGACTGGTAGCTAGGTAATTCTCAACTGAAAATAGAATCACTTGCTACTAAGTTCCAATACCTTAGTTTGGATTTCTTCACTGGGAATTGCTGTAAGCTTCACACTATGTGTTTCCCAACATTGACACCTTATCTTTGCCACATCCTAAAACCCAAATTGTATATGCTTGCTTTACAGCAAGAATCTGCTGCAGAGACTTTCCAACCTAGTCCCCAGACTAAGTAGGATGATTTTTGTGTCACTTGGAATATGGGTTTGATTGGTATGATTAGATGAATATGTTTTCTCTTCTGAATCCAAAGAGAACAAGTAGGCATAGTGCTTCTGTAAAAAGAGCAAGGGCCACATGGGGAGGGCCATATCTGACCTTTAGTAACTTCATCAAAGGTGAATGTTAACGGCATAAATAACACAAAACCAATTCCCATGAGGCCAGACATGTCCCCTTCGCTCCTGTATTTCTTTCTACTCATAGCAAATCCACTGTTCCTTCTTTGCTGGGTCAAAAATTTAATGCAATAGCTCACAGATCATACAGAACTTTGTCTTGAGCTCCACAGATTTAGGTCTGTGTCACAAAGTTCTCAGTTCTACCACTGCTCCCCCTTACCCTCAGTCTTAGCCAGTGTTACAAAATTCTCAGTCCTGTGAAGTATGCCCTCCCCTCTAAGTTGTCCAGCAAACTTCAGCAAAGGCTCTTAGTTCTTTTCCAGTGCTGTAGCAGTCCCAAGGTCCCATCTTAGAAAATGTCTCTAGTTCAGTCCTGACTTCTGCTGCTGTAGGTGTAGCTAGAGTAAGAATATTTATTCTCAAAGGGTATCCCACATTCTCTTGCCTCTTCTTTTTTGATGGGGTACATAAGTCTAATTTTTCTTTGCTGGTGAAAAAGATCTGATTATGTGGCTAGAACTGTTCAATATATTAATGAGATTAGCCAACCTCCTTGTGACTGTTGAGACTGGTTAATCCCCTTGTGGAATGGTGAGATAGCCAATCCCCTCATGGATAGGCTAACAGCCTATCCTCATATTCCTGCCCATCTGCAGGGTCAAATCAGATTCAGATGGCTAGAAAGTCATATAGAAAGATAAACTCCACCGCTTCCTCTTTGAAACAAGGACAAAATTATGAAATTTAAATTTTAACATAAAGAGATATCCAAGTAGAGACCAGATAACTGGACTACTAAAATTTTTCTGTGGCTTTATGTCTAGAGTATATGTCTCAAACTAACACAATAAGTTTACTGTCTCTCTTTTGCTTACTCTACCTCTTCAGAATAGTCTTTCTTATGAATTGAAAGGGTATGATATGTATTGTATTTTAATAACACTTCTACAAAGCTAAGCTATGGAAATTAGTTCTGATTCATTTTTCTGATCAGAATAGAAAACTATGCATTTGCAAAATCTAGGACTACAAAGCCTGTTGCCAAATCCTTATTAATTTTCTTCAGCAATGGCAGTCCAATATAATTGATTGAGCTTGTGTGAATGCACAGTAATTCTTAATTTTCCATTTTTTCCAAAAGTCTGGCAAATGGAATAGAAATATAATAAAGAACATCATATGTATCCTTTGGATTCTTAAAGATAGTACTAATCCCTGTATCCCTTTTCCCCAACAGGATGTGATACTACTTTATATTTCCTATTCTTAATGTTTGTGTATACTACAAAGAGAGGTAGTGAATTTTAGAAGCTTCCACTTGGTCTTTTCTATTTCACTAGCCTTTACTCATATAGTTGGAGTCATTACAACTTCCAAGCATGTTAGTCCTGATTATACCTTTGGAGACCTGGAAATGACTGAAGAATGGATTTATTGACCAAGTAGACTAATAAGAGTTTGAATTGCACTAGAGCACTATTACTGATTAGGTTCCTATATATCCCTGCATCCATATCATAAGCAACATGTCTCTGTAAACTCTATGAACTTTGACAAATATCATTAGTTGTAGAGGGGCTTCAGGACTTTTTCATAGGGTCACTATGAGTCATGCTCAACTCGAAGAAAATCAACAACTGAAGAAGGTATAATAATGACTTAAATCCATGAACATCAATGTCACCACAGACCCCATGTCCAACAGATCCTCAAAAGTCTAGTTATTCTCCATTATCACCTGAACAAAACAGGAAGTTTGGTCTAATATCAGAGGAATTGTTAAGTATAGAATTGTGTTGATGTTATAGGGAACTTGCTTTTAGAAGCTTAGCCACTTCTTCAATTAGTAGCTTCCATATCTGGATCAGGACCTGGAACTGAACAAGAACTTATCATTCAGAATTTTTGTATTAGGAAACTTACAGCCATCAGTCTCCTGCTTCTCTGTTTTTGACTCCCTCTAGTTGTAGATGTGAAATAACGCTCTCATGGCCACTCAATGGTATGCATCTAGGCACACCGTGTTCTAATAATCATTTCCACAATTCCTTGCAGGTGAATCTCTCTTGGACATCCTTTTCAGTCTTGCAATGGTAACATGGCCGCCAGCTCTGAGCTAGAGTGCCTGTTCTCAATGACTGAAATATTGCTCTATCCTGCATCATGAAGAATCTCAGTAAGTCTTCCTCTCTTCCCATGATTCTCTACTTTTCCCAGAAAGCTATCTCTTTCTAAAGATTAACAGTTCCTGACAAGTTATCCAAGTTATATGAGATGAAGTTTCACTATTCTTACCTCAAAGGAGCATCCTGGTTACACTTTCTCCAACAATATCAGCTATATTAAGGATATGGCTATAGCAAAGTCTTCATTCAGTGAATGATCTTTATTTACTGAGGTGGCAAGATTCAAAATGAAAAGAAATCGCTAGAAGCATTTATTAATAATCACAATGTGAAATGTACTAAGTATGAATCAAGGTAAATTTGAGGTTGTAAAACATAAAATGAAGCATAAAGATCAACATCTTAAGCACTATTGAACTGAGATGGACTAATATTCACTACTCGGAATCATATACTTTGTTATACTAGAAAGACAAATTGAAGAGTAATGCCCTTTCATTCATATTCCAAAAGAACATTTCAAAGTAAATCTTGAAATACAATGCTATCAGTGATAGAAGACCATCCCTATGTATACAGGGTTGTTGTTGTGTCTCATCAAGTAGGAACCTACTCATAGCTGACTCTCTAGAGGTTTTCAGGGGCCGTAAATCACACAGAAAAGGATTGTCCATACTTGTCCTGCAGAGCAGCTGGTGGATGTGAACCATGTGCCTTTGGGATTGCAGTATAGCACCTTACCATTAGGTTACCAGAACTCCTTTATGTATGTGAGGAAGAATTGTTAATGCAATTCTTATCAAAATATTTGTACCAACCTCTAAAGCCAAAAATTAAGAAACTGAGGATTTCTACTCACTTTTCCTAGAATGAATTTGACCAAACCTGAAACCAGATTGTGTTAATAATAATTAGGGTTGGGAGTGCAAACGGATGAAATAAAGGTAATGGGTTAGTGGGAGTAAATACCCTACTCAAAGAATCCAGTTATCAAAATACCAAAAGAAAATTTGTATTTCAGAACTCTTTATTTATCCATAACCATCTCGCTATGTTTGTTTGTATGTATGGAGTACTTTCACAAAACAAGCACTGAAATCATTTTTTATTATGTGATGTCTGACTCACTCATATAGATGCTCAGAGAATATTGTGAATTATTTATGTTATGTGCCAAAAGCTTAAGAAAGCTGAAATACGTTACATTGTTGTTATGTATCATCAAGTCACTTGAGACTTACAGCAACTCTATGTACAAGGGCTCTGAATCCTGCTCTATCCTAAGCCAACCTATTGTCTCTGAAACACCTGCCTCCATTACTCTAGTCATTGAGTCAATCCATCTTATCTACGGTCTTCCTTTCTTGTTCTGTCACTCCACTCTCTCAAGTATGATTTTCATCTCCAAGGAATGGTCCCTCCTTGCAAACTATCCAAAGCATGTCAGAAGGAGCTTCAGAATCCTTGCTTCCAAGGAGCTGCCTGATTTCACTCTCTCCAGAAATGTTTGTTCTTCTCGCAGTCCATGTTATATTCAATAATCTTCTCCAGCACCACAGTTCAAAGGCATCAATTCTTCTTGTATCATCCCTAGTTGTTGTCCAGTTTTCTGATGCATAGCAAGTAATTGTGAGGACTGTGGCCTGGATCAGCACACCTTAGTCTACACACTGATATCACCACTCTTCAGTACTCTGGAGATAGCCCTGATAATAGACTTTCCCAATGCAATTCGTCTTTTAATTTCCTGGCTGCTGGTTCCAAGAGTGTTGATTGTGGAGACAAGCAAACTAAAGCTGTTAACAATCTCAATTTCTTCATTGTCTATCATGATGCTGCCAAATGGTCCAGTGATGAGAATCTTTGTCTTCCTTATGTTGAGCTTCAATCCATATTGGAGGATGCAGTCCTTGACATTCTGCAACAAGTGCTTCAGGTCCTTTTCAATTTCAGCAAGAAAAGTTATGTCATCTGCATAACACAGGTTGTTGATGAGTCTTCTTCCCATCCTGATGCCACATTCCTCTTCAAAGAACTCAGCCTTCCAAATGAAAATAAAAAGGGGCTATACAATATGCTATGGCAATACATGCTGACCAAAAATTCAGAAATTCTAATCCACCAGCCACACTGCAGGAGAAAGAAAGGCAATCTCTTCCTAAAAGTGTATATAGTATGAAACATGATGGAAGTTCATCATGAATAGGAATCAACTCCAGTATAGCGAGTTTGATTTTAGTGTGGTGCAGTACACCAGCTGCATATCTTTTACTCAGTAATCTGTTATCTCTAGGTTTTAGTTAGTCTGATAAAATAATGAGAGTATGATAAACTAATTTCAAACAACCCTTAGTAGTTCTAACAATGCTCTCAAGCATACAGGACATACTGAGGATAATTTAGGAGTGGGCCACTTTGCTGTGTTTTACAAAAGGTTGTCATGAATTGGTAATGACTTCATGACAGTTAACAACAGTAGAAACAATACATTACACTTAATCTTTAAAAGGCTATGCTTTACGTAAAAAATCATTTAGTAATATCTTAGTAGTAGAAAAATTTTATTTTCCCATGCATAACCAAAGATTTTTGAAAATATTTTAGTATGATTTTTATACTTAAAGCCCACACTCTCGAGAATTTTATGAATGGCCATATAAACATATTTGAATACTGTTTTAAAGATGAATTATTGTGATTTAAGGAACCAGACTGGAAGAATCAAGATATGTTTTATGTGAACCCAAAGATTATTTAGGTTGCAAAAGCTAGGAACAACACTAGAAGTCCTAATCCACAACATAAACAGTCTTCCCAGTATCCTGGAAAACCTACAACCAGGAGAAGATAACATAGATGAA
>NW_006399915.1:3438667-3445522 GCF_000299155.1 Elephantulus edwardii
GGGTAGAGAGAATGGTGCAGCAATGAAGGAATGAAAACCCAAAATCCCTGTAAATGTTCATTAAAACTAATAAAATTTAATAATAAAAAAAAAACCAAAAAAGAAACTTAGGCTGAATTCCAAAAAAAAAAAAAAAACCACTTAAAAATATTACTTTTGAGCTCTAGTTTTGAAATTATTTTCAAGAGTCACAAGGTGAAGTACAATTAAAAACCCTAGATTCTCATTCTTCTTTCATCATACTTTGTTTTTCACTTTGGGCAAGTACATTAGCTACTATATTTCTCAGGTTTCTGAAAAGAGACCATAGTAAGACCTTTTGAAAAGGGACTATAGTAAAACCTTCCCATTGTAAGAAGTCATTATAAGGAATTCTTTGGTAAAAAAAATATGAAAACTTATGCTTACCATCTCCTGGCTGATAGTGGTTGGAGTAAAAATTACTTAATGACTTTAACTGAGAATTTATTAAGGGTTAAGCACTTTCAATTAGAGATTTTGGAAAAAAAAACTAATCATCTAAGTGGTTTCTACTCTCTGTTAACTGACGGTTATTGCTGTTGTTAGGTGCCACTGCATTCAGTACAACTCATAGGGATCCTATAAACAACAGATCTGAACTCTGTCCTATCCTGTACCATCCTCACACACTTCCTGGCACACTAGAGCCCATTGCGGCAGTCACTGTCAGTCCACCTGGTTGTGGGTCTTTCTCCCTTGTGCCCACCCTCTGCCTTTCTGAGAATCATGGGCCTCTCCAAGGATTAGCTCCTTCTTGCAACATGCCTGAGGTGTGTGGGGTGAAGCTTTATCAACTTTGACTTCAAAGAGTATTCTAGCTACACTTTCTCCAGGACATACTTGTTTGTTCTTTTGGCAGTCCATTTGTTGTTAAGTACTCTTCTCCAATATCACAGTTCACAGACATCAATTGTTCTGTCATCCTTATTCATTGTCCGCATGCTCTCAGATGCATAGCAAGTGATCAGAAAGACCATGGCCCAAATCAGATGCACTTTAGTCCTCAGACTGATATCATTACTCCTCAATAATTTGGAAAGATCCTTAACTTAATTGTAGACTTTTGTAGTGCAATACATTTCCTGATTTCCTGACTGTTGGTACCAAGATTGTTGATTAAAGATCAAAGTAAGATGAAGTTGTTGACAATTTCAAACTTTTTTTCCATTTGCTATGATGTTACTTATCAGTACAGCAGTAAGAACTTTTGTTTTCTTGATGTTGAGATACAGTCCATATAGAAAACTGTGTTCTTTGATCTTCTGCAACAAGTACTTCAAGTATTTCTCAATTTCAGTAAGTAAGGTTGTGTCATCTGCATAATACAGGTTATTGATGAGTCTTCCTCCAAATTTGGTGCCACATTCTTCTTTTTAGAATACAGCTTCTGATTGAATAGGTATGGAGAATGAATACAACACTGATGCACTCCTTTCTTAATTTTAAACCATATGGTGTTTTTGTGTGCCACAGAGTTGGAACCACCCCATAGCTGACCATCCAGTGGGTTTTCAGAGACAGTTAATAGCATGGAAAGAGACTGTCTATCTTTCTTCTGTGGAGCAGTTGATGGACTCAAATCACAGTACTTTGAGATTTTAGTGCAGCTTCTTGCCACAAGGTTGCCATATGATTTCAAAATTATCTTCAGAATAGATTTGAAGCATTGAACACCAATGATTGATGACCATATGAGTTGTGGGATATAAAGGACATCATCCATGAAGAGAGCAAATGGTCATTATGAAGACAGAGCAGAAAGATAAAAAACAAGATGGATGTCAAAAGAGACTGAAAATTTCACTAAAGGAAAACAAGCCAAAGTAAAAGAGCAGAGCAGAAGATTTCAAAGGCAGCTTGGGAATACAAAATATTATAATGGAATATACAGAAAGCTAGACTTGGAGAATAAAAAGGAAGGAGCTCATTATGCACTTCTCAAGCTGAGAGAACTGAAAAACAAATTTAATGCTCAAGCCACAATATTAAAAGTTGCTATGTGTAATACTCTGAATGACTCAGGAAGTATTAAAAAAAAGATGGATGGAATATACAGAGTTATTATACCAAAAAGAACTGACTGACACTGAAAACTTTCAGGAAGCATCATATGAGCAGGATCCAATGGTAATGAAGGAGGAAGTAGAAGCTGCACCGAATGCATTGGCAAAAAATAAGGCCCCAGGAATCAAAGGGATACTGATTGACTTGCTTTAATTAACAGATGCTGCTCTGGATGTGCTGACCAATCTATGTGAGAAAATTTGGAGGACAACCATCTGGCCAATGGATTGGAAAAGGTGCATATTATTTTGCACTCTCAAGAAAGGTGATACAATAGAATGTGGAAACTATCAAACAATATCATTAATGCCACATACTTGCAAAATATTGCTGAAGATTATAAAACATGCTAGAACAGTATATAGGTAAGGAACTTGCTGAGTTCAAACAGGATTTAGAAGAGACCATGGCACCAGAGATATCATTGCTGATGCCAGGTGGATACTGGCTGGAAAAACACCCAAAGAATGTTTATTTGTGTTTTAGTGACTATGCAAAGCCATTAGACTGTGTAAATCATAAAAAAATTATAACTTACATTGAGAAAAATGGGAATCTCAGAGCACTTAAGTGCACTCATGCAAAAACTATACCTAGATCAAGAGGCTGTTGGGCAAACAAAGCAAGAGAAAACTACATGGTTCAATATTGTTAAAAGAAGGGATAAATTAATTTCTAAACACCAATGACTTTGTATCAACACTGTCACTAGAAAAAGTTATGCAGTAGGTAAAATTTATCTTGTTTTCCAGTTTCTCTTCCTTGAATTTTAGCAACTCTTGTAACTACATATAATTTCTCCCAATCCTGTGCCCTCCCCATGCTCAAGCACAGATTACCAGGCACGCTTACATATCTATCTCCAATTCTTCTTCCCTATTGAAACATCTTTGCTAGGAAACACTGGATACGTGTACTTCTTTAAAAAAATGTAAATAAGTTATATAATTTTATGATTTCTTAGAGAAATATAATAGATCTAAAGCAAAAATTACATGCAAGCAACATTCTGCTGAAGATTACCTAAAATGACTGGAACAGCACATCAAAAGAGAACTGCCAGAAGCGCAGGCTGGGTTTAGAAGGGGTCGTGGTACTAGGGATATTGTAGCTAATGTTAGATGGATATTGGCTGAAAGCAGGGAATACCAGAGGAATGTCTATCTGTATTTCATTGATTATGCAATGGCATTTGACTGTGTGGATCACAACAAACTGTGGCTGACTCTGAGAAGAATAGGAATCCCAAGACACTTGATTGTGCTAATGTGAAACCTATACTTGGACAAGGAGGCAGTCGTCAGAACATAGCAAGGAAACACTGCAGGGTTCAAGATTGGGAAGGGTGTATGCCAGGGATATGTCCTATCTCCATGCCTTTTCAATCTATATGCAAAACAGAATACCCAGGAGGCTGGGCTGTATGAGGAGAAGTGTAGCATCAGAAGTGGAGGAAGACTTATCAACAATATGCGTTATGCAGATGACACAACTCTGCTTGCTGAAACTGAGGAGAACTTGAAGTGCTTGCTGCAGAAGGTCAAGGACTGCAGCCTTTAATATTGATTGATATTGAGGCTCAGTATCTGGGATAATGGGGATAGGTATGTCAGAGACAGTGAAACTGGCCCAGGATAGAGCAGGATTTAGGGCTGTTGTACATAAGTATGCTATAAGTTGCTATAAGTCACAGGTGACTTGACGGCATATAACAACAACAAAGAAAAAATACCAAATTAAGCCGTATTGTTGCTACATACTGTTGATCTGGAACTGATTCATAGCTGACCCTCCAGTAAGTTTTCACTGTAGCACATGAAATGAACTTGCTCATCTTTCTTCTCAGAAGCAGCTAGTGGATTAGACCCTTGTGCTTTGGGATTGGCTGTACAACTACTACGACTAAGCCCCAAATCAAACCTAGTTCTATCAAATAGATGCTGACTTTTAATGACCCTCCAGTACATTTCCTACACTGTAAATGTTTATATGAGGATAGTTCCTCTTTCTCCTATGGAGTGGTTAATAGATTTAACTGCTGTCTTTTTGGCTTGGAGCCCAATATGTAACTCAATATGCCACAAGGAGAGACAACAAATTAAAATCTAAGTCTCCATGTAGGTGAAATTTCAGCTTTTACAAGTCGACAGGGAAGGAGCAGTCCTAATATTTGTCGAATGCACAGTGCACACTGACATTGTGAGAAGAGTTTGCATACATATTGTCTCCTTTTATCTGTACAGTAACCCTGAAGTTACTTATGCTTTTTTTTATTATTTTATTTTAGAGATAAAGAGCTGCATTTTAGAAAGATTAAGCAATTTAGTGAAGGTCATAAAGTCAGTGAGTGGCAGTACTGAGGATTCATATACAGATTTGTGTAACTGCAAAACCCACACTTCTCAATCACACTGCATCTTCATCCTTCTGAAATGTTAGGAAAAGGGTTGTAAGCCCCTGAGGCTGGCTCTCTTTAAAGCTCTGCAAAAGCGTACTTTTAACTTGTATTATTTGCCAAGTTACACTATTTAAATTTTAAAACATCTCTCACAGTTTGAGCCCTGTTTCTCTCATTCAGTCTGGGTCTCATATAAATGAAAATGCTCAGAAGGAAGGGGTGATGGGAGGAGGCAGGGTTTACAACTCTACAAAACAAGAATGATTACACTAAATGTCATTTAAATCCCAGACCTATTTTTTCCTGCTCATTTAATGTAACATTTATGAAAAGATAAACTCTAGCGAGCAAAGTACAAATTTACTTCCTTTTTTGAAATCTTCTTTGTAAAATGATGAAATGAATACTTTAAGCGGAATTTTATATTTTTAGCTTTTCAGCCTCTGAGCATAAGAAGATGTACCAGGTAAATCTGGAACTGGGTAAATTAACCTATTGGATCCACTGTTCTTCTAAAAAGTCACTGCTTTAAATTCTTTAGTTAAGATCTATCCTATGAAGAGTCCAAGGGGGAGAACATTAAACATAACAGTGAGTTTACTGACTCTATCTTTAGTGCCCTCAGGTTTGAACTGACTTATAACTGACTCTCCAGTAGGTTTTCAGAAAACTTAAATTGCACCAGAGAGGAGTGACCATCTTTCTACTGCAGATCATCTGGCAGATATGAACTGCCAGAAAGGTGCCATGCTTTGGTTAATAGTATGACATGGTCAAAATAGAGAACTTCTCAATTCTTTTGTTAACATAGCTCTGAGCAATATAACAGGAAAGGAAACTAAATACAATATCACTGGTGAATACAGAAGCAAGAAACTTGAAAGATATTAGCAAGCAGAACATAACATGATATTAAACTAAAAACATACTTAATTCAAAGTGTAAAACAAGTAGTATAAAATCTAATGATCTATTTTTTTTACTTTAATAAGTTTGTTAATCTGAATAAATTGAAGTCCATCTTTATGGTGTTTAGAAGGTGGGGAAGAAATAAAATTTTGTAAGAATAGAGTAGGAAGAACGACTAGACACCATATCAAAGGGGGCATTCAGATGGTCAACAACAAATATATGAAGAATTGCTCAAGATCATTATCTACTATTGTTATATACCATCAGATTGGAAGTGTCCCATAGCTGAGCGTTCAGCCATTTTACTACTGGAAAAGTATTACTTTTTAATTACTTAAGGCAGTGTGTTCATATTTTGCAGTTCCAATTGATCTGTTAATGAAAACAATAATAAAATCCTTTTTAAACAGAATACTTCAACAAATACAAATAGCATTCAATATGGCTACAGGATACATAAAGCACTCTAATAAATATTAATCAAAATTCTTATCAAAACTATAATCTATAGTTAGATCAAAACTCTATTATTCCAAAGCCTAAATCCTTCCTCTGTAACTTAAAAGAAAATTTTTAGTCTAGTCTTACTATTTTACTTGAATAAAATAACTTCAGTGTATCCTTACACAGCTAAAAAGACAAAAATTTCTTTATGTCAAATGTATATTCTAAAGTGCATTAAAACACTGAAACTTTCTACTAATTTAAGGCTTAGAGTCAGAAGTTAAAAAAAAATACTTCCACCAAACCACATAGCAACACTTCTCACCAGGCCATGCTGCTGCTGTTGCTGTGTACCATCAAGTTGGAGCTGACCTCTAGCTGACCCTAAAGCAGCTTTTCAGGGGCAGTTAATCAAAGGGAGGAGATTGCCCTTCCTTCTCCAGCAGAGCAGCTGGTAGCCTTGAATTGCATGTCTTTGGGGTTCAGATGAATCTTCTTAGCATTGCTATATATTGAAATAAAAATTTGCATTAAATCTACTCATTCTTTTTATAACTCACTTGATATTTCACATTTATGACAATAGCAAAATATCTAGTATCTTACTATTACTATTAATAATAAATAACACTAGCATCAAGATTATGTTTCATCTTGACTGGGCCATGATTCTCAGTGATTTGGCGGGTATATTAACAATGAACTGGACAGTTACACAATATATTAACTGATCTGGTCATCATCCATGTTTGCATAATGTCAATTTTTCATATCAGTCTAGTTTTTGTAGTCTAAACATTGGGCCAAGTGAGGAGTAAATGTAACATAAAATTTTATCCCATTAATATAAGGTAAAATTCTTATCAAAGTAAAAACACCTAATATGCACTGAAATTTTTAAATTGGTTTTCATGCAATAATTCATTTACATTGTTTTCTTAATATACATTGTGTTTTTAAAAATCTTTTTATTGCAATGCTTTTCATACAATCATTTATAATTGCTTTTATTATTT
>NW_006399915.1:3445622-3469229 GCF_000299155.1 Elephantulus edwardii
CTTAATTACCATAGATGTATGGTATTATTACATTGTCTTTCGACTTCTCTTTGAATCTTTCCTTTTGCTCACCCTGCCCCCAATCCAACCACTAGACTTTGCTACACTGGTGATTTCTACCCTTCTTGTTTTTCCACCCTTTCCTCCTTTTCCCTTCTCCTTTTGGGCAATTATCTTACTAATTTATATTTTTACTATAATTGTTGGGTTTTTTTGTTTTTCATTTTTTATTAATAAAGACTCTTTATTATTTCCATTTTACAAATGAGAGAACTGAGTTTCCAAGAATACCTAGAAAACTGGCAACATGGTCCTATCAGTGTGTGCTTAAATCACAATATTATTTTTATTATTATTATATTATTGTTATTATTATTATTAATTTCAATGAAGTCCATAATCTCTACAATAATTGTCTTACATAGTATTTGTCCTTATAAGACTGAGTTAATTTACTCAGCATAATGCTTTCCAGACTCTTCTGTGTTATGTAATATTTTACAAAATTGTTCTTCTTTCCGGTGGTGAATATACCACAGTTGCTTAATCCATTAGTTTGTTGATGGGCATTTGGACTATTTTCATATTTTTGTTATTCTAAAAAATTATATTACTAGTATAGGTGTGTACATATCTCCATTTGGGCTTCAGTTCTAATGTTTTTGGGAAATATTCCTAAGAGTAGAATAGCTGAGTAATACGGGATTTCAGCTTTTTGAGGAAACAAAGGCACTTAAATTAATGCAAAGGAAAAAGCTAAGATCTCTACAGTGAACCTTTCCTTATTACTACTCCTATACACATCAATTTAGGTTATTCCCTATCTAAATTTTCCCAATTGTATTTGGATTATCCCTTATTCTCTAGCCTACATTTCTCTGTTAAACTTGTAGCCTAATTGCAAGGACGTGTTATACAAATTTAGCTTCTATTAGTACATATTTCTCTGGCAAAGGCGTCCTCAGGGATCCCTGGTTAGTCCTCTTCCCTGTGGTACCTGAGGTGAGGTGTAGAGATCAGGAAAGCTCCGCCTCTCTCCCCTCCCAGAGTCCCAAAACTATTTCTCTGACAATGACCTTAAGTCTGTCCCACTCTAATTTCAAAACCACCAAGGAACAGGTTTGAGGCCTTGAGCACCAATGAGCGTAGACCAAATGAGCTCTGGGAAGATATCAAGAAAATTGTCCATGAAGAATGCAAAAGATCACTACAAAGGCTCAAGAAGAGAAAAGACCACGATGGATGTCAGTTGAGACTCTTGAGTATTTTATTAGAGCGCCAAGAAGCCAAAGCTAAAGGAAGAAACCAAGAATCAAAGAGCTGAACAGAAAATTTCAAAAGGCAGCTCGGGATGACAAAGCAAGATATTATAATGAAATGTGCAGAGAGTTGGAGTCAGAAAATCAAAAGGGACAAACTCGCTCAGCGTTTCTTAAGCTGAAGGAGTTGAAAAACAAATTCAAGCCACTGGTGGCAATAATTAAGGATAGTCTGGGTAGAATGTAAAATGATCCAGGAAGTATCAAAAGAAGATGGAAGGAGTACACAGACTCACTGTATCAGAAGGAATTGGCTGACATAGAGGAATTTCATTAAATAGCATATGAGCAAGAGCCTATGTTGATGAAAGACAAAGTTCAGGTTGCTCTGAAGGAACAGGCGAAAAACAAGGCTCCAGGAGTTGACAGCATACCAATTGATTTATTTCAACAAACAGACGCTGCCCTGGATGTGCTAAGTTGTGCCTTTTGCCAACTGATTGGAAAAGATCAATATTTGCTCCCATTCCAAAGAAAGGTGACCCAACAGAGTGCGGAAATTATCGAACAATATCATTAATATCACATGCAAGCAAGATTCTGCTGGAAATTATCCAAAAACATTTGGAACAATATGTCAACAGATAACTACCAGGTGTGCAGGCTGGATTTAGAGAGGTCATGGTACTAGGGATATTATAGCTAATGTTAGATGGGTCTTGGCAGAAAGCAGAGAATATCAGAAGAATGTCTATCTGTGCTTCATCAGCTATGCAAAGGCATTTGACTGTGTGGATCACAACAAGCTGTGGCTGACTCTGAGAAGAATGGGAATCCCAGAACATTTGATTATGCTCATGCAAAACCTATACTTGGACCAAGAGGCAGTTGTCAGAACAGAGCAAGGAGACATTCATGGTTCAAAATCAAAAGGGGGGATGTATTTTGTCTCCATACCTTTTCAATCTGTATGCAGAACAGATCATCCAAGACACTGGGTTGAACGAGGAGGAATGTGGCATCAGGATTGATGGAAGAATCATCAACAAACTGCTTTTATGTGTACATCAAGCTGGAGACTAATGTGCACCTGAGTCTTAGTAATTGTGTGCTATGTGTCAGAGAGTTTGACAGTGACTAGGGATGATAGAAAGAGAATTCATGCCTTTAAGCTGTGGTGCTGAAGAAGAGTGTTGAGTATACCATGGACTGCTAGGAGAACAAACAGGTTTGTCTAGGAGAGGGTAAAACCCGGCTGCTCCTTGGAGGCAAGGATTCTGAAGCTTCATCTAATATAATTTGGGCATGTTGCAATGAGGGACAAGTCCCTGAAGAGGGACATCATGTTTGGGAGGGTGGAATGACAGCACAAGAGAGGAAGGCCCTCAATGAAATGGATCAATTCAGTGATTGGGGTAATAGGAGTAGGTGTGTTGGAGACAGTGAGATTGACATGGGATAGAGCAGGGGTTAGGGCTTTTGTACATAGCGTTGCTATGACTTGCAAGCAACTCGATGGCCCGTAATGACAAACAACAACACCTTGAATTCAAGGCCAATTAGTACAAGTCCACTTATAATATTTTTTAGTTGAGATTTTAATGAAACTTTCTAGAGAACTTGGATTTACATTCATTCATTGTTGCACATTTCCCTCCCTGTCTCCCTTCCCCCCAGCTCACTTTTTTCATGTAAAAAAAAACCACACACAAAACTCTTTCATTGTTTTACAGGTCCACCCCCCAGTCCACTTTACTATGAAGCTCTTATTCTGTACTTTCGTCATGCCAATAATACCTAATTATATATATATTCCTTTTGTACAGTTCTTTCTCTCATGTGTTTCAATGCCATACACATTATTTAATCCCTGTTTTCTTTCTTTCCCCCCAACCGCCATGTCAGTCCTATTTTATAACAGTGAGATTATGCAGTATTTGTCTTTTTTGTGACTGAGATATCTTACTCAACATAATGTTCTCTATGGTCACAAATTTTGTATAATATTGCTTATGTTCTTTGTTTTTCAGTGTATAATATTTCATTGTGTGAGTATACCAGTTTCTCTAACCATTCATTTGCTGGTGGACACCAGTTTTTTCCAACTCTTTGCTACTGTGAACAAAGCAGCAATAAACATGGGTATGCATATATCTGCTTGGGTGGCAGTTCTGGTTTTTTAGAATATATTCCCAGTAGTGGAATTGCTGGGTCAAATGGTATTTCTATTTCCAACTTTTTGAGAAAGTGCCATACAGCCTTCCATAGTGGTTGCAGCATTTTACACTCCCACCAACAGTGAATAAGGGTTCCAGTTTCTCCACAACCTCGCCAGCATTTGTTGTTTAATGATTTGTTGAACTTTGCGATTGTTACTGGGGTAAGATGACATTTCATAGTTGTTTTGATTTGCATCTCTGTTAGAGCTAGGGATTTTCAACATTTCTTCACGTGTTAGTTTGCCACCTCAATGCCTTCTTTGGTGAAGTATCTGTTCATATCCTGTGCCCATTTTGTAACTGGGTTGTTTACCTTTATCTTGTTGTGGAACACAAATTTAACTTACTTCCAGACAGTGCTACTATGTTAACTCCATGTCCAGCATCAGAGAGGTCCTCAATACTCTGAGCACCATTGGACAATATAATTGCTCACAAGCTAATGATTGGCAGTGTTTAGCTAATAGCAGTTTAAAAGAAGTGCTATGTATTAATGATGTGAAGCTAGTGACAAACAGATGTTCTAAATGGTTCCCTTGCATCATCATTGCTATTTATTTTTACTCAAAAATCTATATCTCAATAAAACCAGTGAAACCCACTACTACTCAGTTTTGCTAAATCCAGCACTGTTTTTCCTTTAAATGAATAGCTAGAATACTACATTTTCATTACATCTCCCATTTGTACTATTCTTCCTAGAAACAACTTGAGAAAGGAGAAAGCTTCCTGTTCTCAAAACTCAAAAGGAAATTCTGTTGAACTTTTCCATAAGGAGGTCTGCTGTTACAAAAATGATTGTTTAATGATTATCTTCTTCTTTTTATTTTTTAAATTAATAAAATATTTATAAATGTAGTATACTATGCCATACTGTATTGTCATATATGTTGCATCATGTTGTTGTTGTTGTTGTTGTTGTTATGTGCGGTCGAGTCACTTGTGATTCATAGCCACCCTATGTACAACACCCCTAAACTCTGCTCTGTCCTTTGCCAATCGCACTGTCTCTGACACACCCATCCCAATTATCCCAGTAACTGAATCAATCCACCTCATAGAGGGCCTTCCCCTCCTGCACTGTCCCTCCTTACAACATGCTCACATTATGTCAGACAAAGCCTCAGAATCCTTGCCTACAAGGAGCTGCCTGGTTTAACCCTCTCCAGGATGAACCTGTGTGTTTTCTTAGCAGTCCATGGTACCCTCAATACTCTTCTCCAGCACCACAGCCCAAAGGCATTAATTTTCCTTCTATCCTCCATAGTAATTGTCGAGCTCTCTGACATATAACAAGTGATTGCAAAAACCATGGCCTGTATCAGATGCACCTTAGTCTCCAGAGAGACACTATTGCTCTTCAGTACTTTGGAGAGGTCCCTAACAGCGGACTTTCTCATCTCAAGAGGTCTTTTAATTTCCTGGCTGCTGTTGCCAAAAGTGTTGACCATAGAGCCAAGCAAACTAAAGCTGTGAACAATCTCAATCTCTTCACCATCCAACCTGATGCTGCCAATTGGTCCGGTGGTAAGAATCTTTGTCTTCTTGACATTGACCTTCAATCCATGTTGAAGGCTTCAATCCTTAACCCTCAGCAGCAAGTGCTTCAGGTCTTTCTCAGTTTCAACCATCAGGGTTGTGTCATATGCATAATGCAGATGGTTGTAGATCTTCCACCAATCCTGATACCATATTTCTCTTCATAGAGCCCAGCCTCCCAGATAATCTGCTCTGCATACAAGTTTAAAAGGTATGGAGACAGGACACATCCCTGGCATACACCTTTCCCAATTTTGAACCATGTAGTGTTTCCTTGCACTGTTCTAACAACTGCCTCTTGGTCCAAGTGTAGGTTTCTCGTTAGCACAATCAAGTGTTCTGGGATTCCCATTCTTCTGAGAGTTAGCCACAGTTTGTTATGATCCACACAGTCAAATGCCTTTGCATAGTCAATGAAACACAGATAGACATCCCTCTGGTACTCCCTGCTTTCAGCCAAGATCCATCTAACATTAGTACCACCACCCCTTCTAAACCCAGCCTGGACTTTGGCAGTTTTCTGCTGATGTGCTGTTCTAGACATTTTTGAATGATCTTCAGTAGAATCTTGCTTGCTTATGAAACCAACTATATTGTTCTATAGTTTCCACACTCTGTTGGGTCACCCTTCTTTGGGATGGGAACAAATATGTATCTCTTCCAATTAGTTGGCCAAGTGGTTGTTCTCCAAATTTCTTGGCACAACTTGACAAGGAGCATAGAGGAGACAGAAAGAAATCTTCACAGGCAGAAAAGCGGGACAGCACAAAGGGTCTTGAAACTCTCCACATACACCACAGGTAACTGTGAAGACACCAAGGCTACACGGGGGGTAAATTTATCTACACACCAGTTCCACAGGACATGTCACCTTTTCTCAGGAGACACTGGTCACAGTATAAGAAACTGTCAGCAGCAGATGTATTTGGAATCACAGAAGCCAAGGAAGCTTCAGATATGAGCTATCAGATTAAGGGCTGGACAATGGGAGATAAATGTTGAAGGGAGTGGGTAGAAGTGGATGGGTATCCTGGTGGATGCTGGAGCAGGGAAATAAGTGGGTAAATGCACATGTGCTAAGGGCAGGGACAACACTGAAACTAATGGTTAATTCCACAATGAGGGATATGTCTTTCACTTTTTCTGTAAAATGCTTGTCTGTCGAATACTTCTCTAAATCTGAACATTCAGATTAAGACAGACTAGGAAGAAGGATTGGCCATCCACTTTCAAAATAGCAGGCCTCTGAAAACCCTATGTACAACAGAACATGTCACTTCATAGGATTATAATATAAATGTATTTTAATATGTCATATAAAAGCTCTTTAATACATAGCATGCAATTGGGATAACATATAGAGAAAGCAGAAAAACACTGTCTTGGAGAAGCCAACTAGGGAAATGTCCAATTCAACATTTATGCTATCCTGTTATACTATTGGGGAGCTCCGGTGGCCTAGTGACAAGAAGCTGCACTCAGTCCTGAAGGCACATGGTTCGAGACCACCAATTGCTCCAAGAATGGGCAGTCTTCTCTCATATGATTAGCTGTGTCTGATTATTAATTTTAATTTTTTAAGTATATAAAAGTAGATAAAATAATCTGATAGTTTATTCTTTTGATGTTCTGTCTTTCCCAAGATGAAAAACTATGACATAATAAACAGGTGGTCTTAAATACAAAGCTTTGTCCCAGAAATGTTTCTTTCACATCCCTGACTTTTCAGAAGCTTTGCAAGGCAGGTAGTATCAATGCCACACTAGAACAGAAGTGGCACATTTCTAACAAAATAATAGGTGTTTCTTTTTCTGCACTTCATACAATGTTCCAGCATATTCAACTGTTTAACGATTAATAAATTCATCCCTCATTTTTTAAGGAAACAGACTTTTATTCCCCCAATTTTTGTACTAGTAAATGTAATGAGTAATATAAATCTACATGAGTAAATGTAAAAATATTTCTTGGGGAAAATTTGAGTCATTCTATTATCTAATATTCCACTTTGCAAACTGTACCTCTTATCTTATTATCCATGTTAAGTGTATGCTAACCTCTCCACATAAAAGCATTTCTTTGAAGATGCATAAATGCACAGGTACTTAAGTCCATTATATGACTTGAGTGTATGTGAGTTGGAAACTAGGGCAGGGGATGAATGAATGTGCTGGTAGCAGCAGAGCACGCAGGCCCAGAATCCTCTGAGTCAAAGTAGAAACCTTCTAGAAAGCTCTGACCATCTGATGACAGTATAGCAGGACAATGGTACTGTGTACAACAACTACACTCAAACAGGGACGAAGGTAAGGAGAATCAGCTGGCTAGAAAGAAAGTTGAAAAAGAGAAGAAAATCCAGGAAGTTTACTACAATTATTCAGTAGTTTAAGCTTTGACTTCAAATTGAGAAACCTGCTGCATTGCAGTTCCATTTCCACTGGACTTAGAGGATTTTTTGGTTTTGTTTTCTTCTCTTTTTGATAATAGGAACTAGAATGAATCATCTCTGTGGCATAAGGCCAATTGAAAAATCAACGAATTATCACCTGTTAACCTTATTTGAATTACCCTAAACCAGTGCGAATATCATGCTTATAAAACGAATGAGTTGCCCTTTACCAGCAGGTGTAACCAGCAGTTATAATCAGGATAATATATGGGGATATTAATTGGTGTATAATTGTCTTTAGTGTCTTCTCCTCTCACTCAAGCAAGTATCATGGTCTAAACAGTTATATCCTCAGATAATTTCACAGGAAAGAAGTCATGGATTTTCTGAAAGAAAAAAAAAATAGCCCTTCTTGTGTTAAATGTTCACATGTGTAGAAAAATACTATGAGCAGAGAATGAAAAGAGATGACTTCTAAAAATCAGCTGAAAATAAAGATCAGTAGGTCTGACTGTGAATACTGGTGACCTGCTTGAAGGTAATACCCTGAGGAAAAGGCTGAATCTCAGAGATGATGGACGCAAAATCATGGGAAGGCAGTTGACGTTTGAAAGGATGTCCAAGCCCTATGAGGCTTAAAGTGAAGTGCTGCTAGATGCAGAAAATAGACCTATTGTTGTTGTTGTTAAGTGCCATTGAGTTATAGGCGACTCATAGCGACCCTATGAATGAAAGTCCTTGACACTTGCATGACTTTCATCCTTGCTCCAGGTTCATAGGGTTTCCGGAGGCAAGCTATTACAGAAGTGGATGCCACTCCTGCTTCCAAGCTTGTTTTAATTGGGGAGCTCCACCAAACACTGTCCACCATGGGTAACCACTATCACATTTGACACATCGGTGTGACAGTGTTCAGCTTTACAGCAACCACAAGTTACCTCTGTATGGCAAGTGGACACACCAGTGCTATACGACCTAGAAGAATGTTTAACAAAAACAATGGAAAACAGGCCTGAGGACCTTGGATTAGAGTTACCCACCTTTGGCTTGATAGCAACACTTTCGGCCCACTAGGCCAACTGATCTCTCTCTAAGAAAACAGACCTACCCATAGCAATTATAGTTTAATAGACACAAATGGCCTTCTCTCCAGCTCAGAAGTCATATAATCCTCCTACTTTCTGGAGTCACCTTCTGAAAAGGAAAACCCCTGATAACTCATCAAATAGAATTTCCTTCCAAAAAATGGGAGAGTAAGCATAAAAGAGAGCTGGAGAAAATTGTAAATTGACTTAAAGAAAAATATTTCTTTTTCTTTACCTCACACTGCAGAGTTTGTAGACTAACACCCATGTATGGACAATGAATAAAGAATTGTTTAATCACCCGAGAGGAGACAGACCATCCTCCCACAGAGCAGCTGGTGGAATTCAACTGCCTGTTTGTGGTATTGCAGCACAGTTTCTTGCCACTAGGCCCCCAGAGCTCCAAATAAATAAAGAATACTGAAGAAAAAATGATGTCTTTGAATTGTGATGTTGGCAAAAATTACTGAATATGCCACAGGGTTTCAAAAGAGCAAATCAATCCCATTTGGAGGATGCTCTTTAGATGCAGCAATGGTGAAACTTCATCTCAAATATTTTGGATAAACTATCAGGTGGTATCACTTTTGGGGAAAAGTTATATATCATGTTTGAAGAAGTACAGGGCCAGTGAAAGAGAAGACGACCTTAGAGTGTAACGATGGACTTCCATGAATCTGGCAGACATCATGAGGATGGCGAAAGATAGGGCAAGTTTCTGATCTTTTGTACTTAAGTTCTTTAAGGCTTGTGGTGGACTCAACAGCACCAAATAGCAGCAACAACATTATATGGCCTTGATATTAATATCCTATAAGGGAAGCCTGCAGGACTCATCTAGAACAAAACCTCAAGCATCCCCCTGAAAAATACTGGTCCTGTTTAAGTTTATTTGGCATTTTCAAATGCACATAAATAAAATTATTTTTCAAAATGTTTATAAACTTGTCAAAGTATATTTTAAAAAATACAGAAAAATTTAAGATAATGTCATTTTCCCCCAGATTCCTCATTGATTTAAATTGGTAAAAAAAAAAATAAATGTATTGAGTCTCTATTTCAATTGCATTATTTTGATACTGAAATATAATTTTTAATATCTGAATCCTACAGCCATAAAGCCATCTCAGATGGCACAAGTGCACTGGTGGGTTAATGCCAGCATTCAGCTCTCCTGATATCAGTGCTAGCACTGTCTTCCTGTACTATATTCATAAAGCAGTCAAGATGACTGTCCTTTCTTCCAAAACTGATAGCTCAAAAGAAAGAAACAAGGAAACCTCTGCTTTGATTTAGGTCCAAGTTGACTGGTCACTATTGCTGCATTTCAGAAAATAATGTTCTTTCAGTAGGTTGCATAATACCAGAATAATACTGGGATATTGATTGGTATTATTCTTCAGAGCTAGTCATCAAGTTTAACCTTCCCAGTCTAGGTGTGTGTCCTGGGGAGTGATATTCTGCTAATAAGTTAAAGGACTAGTTTTTCGGGGTTCCCCCCCACCAAAGTCCTATAAAAAAAATCTCAGATGAGAAGTCTTATTTCTGGGTCCATGTAAAAGATGATAACACAGTTGTGGAAAAAGAGATTCTTTCTATTTCATTAGTCACTTTCTATAGGGTAGACTGGGAAGAGTATGTTATCTTTTCAGTGTGTGAGACATTAAACATATTACCATATGTGAAGTGGAAAACCTGAGATTAGTATTTAGAAAGGACCCTAGATCTCTCATGAAACACAATAATACCTGGTGTCAATAGTGAAGTCGCCCTAAAGTTAAAGCTGCTCCATTCAGAGGTTTCACCATAATTCATAAAGGGAACACCAAAGGGGGCTTAATGAGCTTCTGAGCAACATCATCTTATAGTTGTTCTTCACTGCCATTCATTCACTTGGTCTCATATTTATGATGACAACTTCATGGATATTGAAATTATATGCTATCTAGTCCTGCACTATCCTTATGATTGTTTATAGACCTGACCATTATGACCCATATGCTAATTTTCAGAAGAAGTTTCCCAGGCCTTTCATCTTAATCTACCTTAGCTTAGAAACTCTGCTAAAATCTGTTTAGCCTCATAGACATGGAAGCTTCCAGTGGCAGGAAGACAATAAGTATGGATGAAGTGCATTGGCTGGCAATTGAACTAAAGTCTCCTACATGGATGATGAGAATCCTACCACTGAACCACTGATGTATTTTAGCACTTCTTAGAGTTTCAAAAACAAGCATAAGTAAAAGTATCAAGTCAGACTTTAGGTGACAAAGAAGCATATGAAGAAATTCTCTTGGCCATTAGCCATGTACTCACGTATACACTCCCTGTCATCAGTTAGGTTCTGACTCATGGCTATCCTCCACTGGGTTTCTGAGATTAGAAATCTTAATGAGACTATAAATCTTAGTCATTTTTCTCCTGCATAGTTTGTGGGTTTGAACTACTAGAGAAGTATTGACTTTTAGCTAAAAGTGTAACTTGCTATGGACTACCCCATCCAAGAAAAAAAAAAAATCAAAAGAACAGCACAATATACACCAGCAACATACACCAGCAACAATGGTAAAATTTAATACGGTTGAAAATTTTAAAAATATCTGACTAGGATCTTAAAGGAATGGAGGCCTCAAACAATGCTGACTGGATTGTAAAGTGTTATAACCACTGTGGAAAACAATGTGGTGTTTCCTTTAAAGAGTTGGAAATAGATCCAGCAATCCTATCACTAGATATATTTCTTAAAGAAATGAGAGCTAGGTTATAAAAGGATATATGAACCAGTGTTCATTGCAGGGTTATCCATAATATCAAAGAAGATATGTCACCAAAGTGATAAATGTATAAACAAACTATGCACATAAATACAATGGAATATTGTTGTTGTTGTTGCTGTTATGTGCCGTCGAGTCGTTTGCGACTCATAGCGACCCTATGTACAACAGCCCTAAACCGTGCTCTATCCTGTGCCAATCTCATTGCCTCTGACAAACCCATCCCGAGTACCCCAGTCACTGAATCAATCCACTTCATAGAGGGTCTTCCCCTCCTGCGCTGTCCCTCTACTCTACCCAGAATGATGTCCCTCTCTAAAGATCTGTCTCTCCTTACAACATGTTCAAAGTATGTCAGACGAAGCCCCAGAATCTTTGCCTCCAAGGAGCAGCCTGCTTTAATCCTCTCTACTATGAATCTGTTTGTCTTCTTGGCAGTCCATGGTACATTCAATACTCTTCTCCAGCACCACAGCTCAAAGGCGTCAATTCTCCTTCTATCCTCCCTAGTCATTGTCTAACTCTCTGATGCATAACAAGTGATTGCAAAAACCATGGCCTGTATCAGGCGGACCTTAGTATCAAGAGAGACACTGTTGCTCTTGAGTATTTTGGAGAGGTCCCTAACTGCAGGCTTTCCCATCGCAATACGTTGTGTTTTGTTTTTTTTTATTTCTTGGCTACTGGTGCCAAGAGTGTTGACCGTGGAGCCTAGCAAACTGAAGCTGTGAACAATCTCAATCTCTTCGCCATCCATCCTAATGCTACTGATTGGTCCAGTGGTGAGAATTTTTGTCTTCTTGACATTGAGCCTCAGTCCATACTGAAGGCTGCAGTCCTTGACCCTCTGTAGTAAGTGCATGAAGTCCTCCTCAGTTTCAGCGAGCAAGGTTGTGTCATCTGCTTAACACAGATTGTTGATAGATCTTCCACCAATCCTAACGCCACATCTCTCCTCATAGAGCCCCGCCTCTCGGATAATCTGCTCTGCATACAGGTTGAAAAGGTATGGAGACAGGACACATCCCTGACGTACACCTTTCCCAATTTTGAACCATGCAGTGTTGCCCTGCTCTGTTCTGACTACTGCCTCTTGGTCCAAGTATAGGTTTCGCATTAGCACAGTTAAATGTTCTGGGATTCCCATTCTTTTCAGAGTCTGCAATGGAATATTATGAAACTTTAAAGACCAATGAAGTACTTCATAACATGGACCATGCAGGAAATAATTGTGTTGTTATATCAGATCTCATAAAGGGAAAGATATTATATGAGATTTTATTAAGTGACCCACTCGGTCAAAATGCCAAACCAGAGAATTACAGGCAGTCAAATTCACACAATCTTAACTATCACACATTCACATATAGCCCACAAGGATAATGTTCTACATTCTACTATAGAGAGAATCAACTGAGGTCTTAAAAGATGGGACCATCTAACTTGCCAGCTATTGACCTCTCCTCACGTGGAACAATTAAGACTGAAGGAAATCAAAGATCAGTCCAAAGGACTAATGGACCATATGAACATCAGTCTCCATTAACTCTGAGGAAAAAAGAACTAGATTGTGCCCAGCTATCACTACTGAGAATTCAAAAAGGGCTCATAAGAGAAGGTTGTTGATAGAGGTGGAGACAAAAATGTAAGACTAAATGTAAAAATCATAAAATATAGACCATCCTACTCTAACGGAAGCTGGTAAAGCCTCTAAGATTAAGTCTTAGTCACTCTTCAAATCTATGAATCACCCCATTATTCAACTTCTGGCTAGTTGATAGACCTGTAATACCTATAGACATAATAATATGACAAGGTGTTATTAATAACACCAGGAAGGTATATACCCTTTAAAACAATCAATATTATAAGATCAGAGGAGTCCCAGTTGCCCAGATAAAATCCTCAGAGGGCAGAAAGGTATAAGAAGAATAAGTAGAAGTGGGAAACAGAGATGAAATGGGAATGTTGTTTTTATTGTTATATATTCTCTAGTTGACTACAACTGACAGCGATTCAAGGAACAAGGTTTCTGAAACTTGCACTATCCTGAGCCATTTTCAGTATCTCCAACACACTTGAGTCCATTGGTACAGGCACTGTGCTAATCCATCTCATTTAGGACCTTTGTAATTTATACTCACCCTCCTGACCTCCCCTGAAAACATGCCCAACATATATGACACAGAGTTTTATCTTTCTTGTCTCCGATGAGCACTCCGTTTTCACTTTCTCCAGTACAGCCATGAACTTGTTCTCTTGACAGTGTGTGGGATGTTCAATATCCTTCTCTAGCTAGCACCACTACTCAAAGACATCAATTAGTCTTTGTCCACTTCTCAGATGCATAGCAAGCAATTAAAAAACACCACAACTTGGGTCTTCTTGTTTACCTTAATCTTTAGATTCAAATCATTGCTTTTTTAGCACTCAAGAGAGGTTTCGGCAGAAGATTTTCCCAATTCAACTGGTCTTTTGATTTCCTGACTGTTAGTGTCAAGGGTGTTGATTGTCAACCCAAGTAAGATTAAATCATTGACAACATCAATCTTTTCTCCTTCTATCTACTGGTCCAGTGGTGAGTATTTTTTTGTTTTGGAGGTTCTTTTTTTGATGTTGAGATGCAATCCATATTGAAGGTTGTTGTCCTTGATCCTCTGTAACAAATACTTCATGTGGTTTTCACTTTCGATGAGCAAGGTTGTGTGATCTGTACATTACAGGGTGCTGAGTAATCCTCCTCCAACTCTGATGTTATTCTCTTCTTCATAAAGTTCAGTTTCTTAAATGATATGTCTTAAATCTAAACAATGCACTATTTAGAAGTAAGGTTCAGTGAAATTTAATCTGTTCAGACATGAGTTAGTTTGTCTAGGTCTAGGTTTTTCATGCGCACAATTACTGTTTTGGTATTCCCATTCTTCTCAAGGTTAATCATAAAGTGTTGTGATCCACACAGTCATACATGCTTTTGCATATCTGATAAAAGACACATGGTTCTCCTTCTTGCTCAGTAGTTTTCACATTCTTTTGCATCACCTTTCTTGAAACAGGAATAAATATTGGTCTCTTCCAATCAGAAACCTACCCTCCAGATTTTTTGGGAAAACAAGATAAGCATGTCCAGGGCTGCATCTGTTTGTTGAAATATGTCAATTGATATTCCAAAAATTTCTAGGGCCTTGTATTTTGCCAGCCACCAAAGATCCAGGAACATCTGGACCTTCTGGACCTTGCCCCACTGCCTCAATGTGGGAGCCCCTGCCACCTGCACTATGACATCAGTATGTTCAGAAATAGGAATAGTACTGTAATAAGACTTTGTATACTCTTTCCATCTGCTTTCACTGCTTCTTGATTCATTTAATATTAAACCCATAGCATCTTTAAATATTGCAACTTATGTCTTGTATTTATTCTTTAATTCTTTCAGCTTAAGAAATGCCAAGTGAGTTTGACCCTTTTGATTTTCTGACTCCAGCTCTTTGTATAACTCATTATAATATTTTACCTTGTCTTCTATGCAGCTCCTTAACTTCTTGATTTCTTCCCTTTGCTTTGGCTTCTGTGGACTGTAGTACAATATTCAGAGTATCTTCTGACATCCATTTTGGTCTTTCTTCTTCTTCCTTCTTCGTAATGACTTTTTGCATTCTTCATGGATGACATTCTTGATATCTTCCCACAACTTATCTGGTCTTCATTCATTAGTGTTCAAGGCCTCGAACTTATTCCAGAGTTAATTTTTAAATTCATGGGAGATAGAATCAGGGTCAAATTTTGATTCATGTGGATATGATTTAACCTTCTTTAGTTTTAATATGAACTTGCATATGAGCAGTTGATGGTCTGTTCCACAATCAGCACCTGGTCTAGTTTTTACTGCTCCAATAGTTTTTTTTACTTCTCCAATAGTTCCTTCCACAGATGTAATAGATCTGATCCCTGTGCGTCTTAGGACAGGGCATGGTTCAGGGCTCCTGTACCTAGGGTCGCAAGTGACTCAATGACACATAAGAACAAAAATATGACAGGTTTGGAAGCAGGAGTGGCATCCACTTCCTAAATAACATGCCTCTGGAAACTCTATGAACTTTGATAAATGTTGATAGTTGTAGAGGTATTTCAAGTATTTTGTTCATGGAGTCATGCTCAACTTGAAGGCAATCAACAACAATACAACTGTGATAGGACTACTGGTGTGATTTAATTTCTTCATGGGTTGTTGTAACTTGGAAACAAACAATTTATATTAGAGAATTTGTTCAGTGCTTGCCACACCAATTCAGTCTGTGTTAGTTTCTTCTTCCCAACTCATCTGGAACTTTTTCCTACATACATAGTTAATCCTGAACTCCAACTTATGACTTCTGTTTGAAGTGCCTGCTCTCTAATTTGCTTTCCAGTGGAATTTCTGGCATTCCTTCCAGTTTTGATTTATCCTTTATATGTTTGTTGTTGCTGTTATGTGCCCTCGAGTCGCTTGCGACTCATAGCGACCCTATGTACGACAGCCCTAAACTTTGCTCTGTCCTGTGCCAATCGCCCTGTCTCTGACACTCCCATCCCAATTATCCCAGTCACTCAATCAATCTACCTTATAGAGGGCCTTCCCTTCCTGCGCTGTCCCTCCACCCTCCCAAGCATGATATCCTTCTCCAAGGACTGGTCTCTCCTCACAACATGTCCAAAGTATGTTAGACGAAGCCTCAGAATCCTTGCCTCCAAGGAGCCACCCTGTTTAACCGTTTCCAGGATGAATCTGTTTGTTTTCCTAGCAGTCCATGGTATTCTCAATACTCTTCTCCAGCACCACAGCTCAAAGGCATCAATTCTCCTTCTATCCTCCTTGGTTATTGTCCAACTCTCTGATGCATAACAAGTGATTGCAAAGACCATAGCCTGTATCAGACGCACCTTAATCTCCAGGGAGACACCATTGCTCTTCAGTACTCTGGAGAAGTCTGTAACAGCAAATTTTTCCATGGCAATGCGCCTTTTAATTTCCTGGCTACTGGTGCCAAGAGTGTTGACTGTGGAGCCAAGCAAACTAAAGTTGTAAACAATCTCAATCTCTTCACTATCCATCCTGATGCTGCCAATTGGTCCAGTGGTGAGAATCTTTGTCTTCTTGACATTGAGCCTCAATCCATATTGTAGGCTGCAGTCCTTGACACTCTGCAGCAGGTGCTTCAGGGCCTCTTCAGTTTCAGCAAGCAGGGTTGTGTCATCCGCATAATGCAGATTGTTGATAAATCGTCCCCCACTCTTGACCCCACATTTCTCCTCATATATGATAATTTATCTTCCAATTTGTACCTGATTTTCCCCTTCCTAGCTTATAGTCCTATTGCTTTTATTCAGAATAACAAAGCATATACTCAGTATGGTACCACAAACATTGTATAATTTAAAAGAATGTTTATTGATGTACTTATTAACCTAAATTTAATTTAAGCATTCTCTTTCTCTATGATGAAAACAAAACAATCTTCAATAAATATTAGATTACTTCTTCTTTGTGGTTAATGATTGTTCTCAAAAAAGAGGATTAACAAAACTCACTGCTCTCAAGTCTGTTCTGACTCACGATGACCTCCACTGCTTTTCAAGGTTGCAAATTTTCATGAGGAACACTGCTCATCCTCTTTACATGGCATGGCTGATGAATTTGAACTGCTAATCTTTATGATTAGAAGTCAAACACATTATACACAGTGCCACCAAGGAACCTTTAGAGAAAATTCTGGTCATTTTCAAGCAGAGTTTAAGGATTTCCATTATGTTGTGAATCTCTTTAGTCAGAGCTGATAAACTGTAAGAGTTATTATTGTTATGTGGATGTGACTCATAGCAACCCTTTGTACAACAGCCCTAAACCTTGTTATATTCTTTGCCAGGTGCTGACACACCTACCGCATGTTCCTAGTCACTGAACCAATCCAACTCATTGAGGGTCTTCCTCTCCTGTACTCTCCCTCCTCCTTCCCAAGCATGATGTCCCTCTCCAAGGACTGAACCCTCCTTGCAACATGTCTAAGAATCCTTGCCTCTGAGGAACAGCCTGGTTTGACCCTCTCCTGATTATGAAACAGATCACCAACTACTCATATGCAAGTCAAGCCGAAGCTATAACATTCCTTACATTATATTATGTTCAAGCTTATTACATTCCATGTTTTCATTATTAAAGGATATTTGTAACTGTTTTTTATCATTTAAGCTGACTTCCAATCTGGGCTATACCACTAATACTATAACTTTCTGTGTTCTACTGTTCATAGGGTTTTCAGAAGTCTGTTACTAAAGAACTGCATGGCCAACCCTGCTTCCTAGTCTATCTTTATATGAGAGATTGCTTTCATAGTTAAAAAAGTCAGTTCTAGATATGTCTTGAAATACAATGCTGTGAATGACAGGCTAATGTCCATATGCATACAAGGAAGTCCAGTGAATACCGCCATCATTCAAATATATACACCAACAACCGTAGCCAAAGAGGAGGAAATAGATTTCTACCAACTTTTGCAGTCAGAGATTGATTGAACATGTAATCAAGATGCATTAATAATAATGGATGACTGGAATGCAAAAGTTGGGAACAGAGAAGAAGGATCAGTAGTTGGAAAACATGGACTCGGTGACAGAAATGAAGCTGGAGATAGAATGATAGAATTTGGCACAATCAATGACTTGTTCACTACAAATACATTTTATAAGAAACAAACGCAGGCTATACATACAGATTTCACATAATGGTATACATAGAAATCAGATCAATTGTATCTGTGGAGAGAATCACTGGAGAAGATCAATATCAGCTGTGAAAACTAGGCCAGGTGCTGATTGTGAAACAGACCATAAGCTACTCATATGCAAGTTCAAGCTGAAGTTGAGGAAAATGAAATCAAGTCCACAGTAAGCAAAATTTGACTTTAAGTCTATCCTGCCTGAATCTCAAAATCATCTCAGAAATGGGTTTGAGGCCTTGAACACTAATTAGCGAAGATCAGATGAGCTGTGGGATGATATCAAGGATATCATCCAGGAAGAATGTAAACGGTCATTGCAAAGACAGAGAAGGAAGACCGAGATGGACGTCAGAAGAAATTGAATATTATAGTAGAGCACTGAGAAGCCAAAACAAAAGGAAGAAATCAAGATATTCACAAGTTGAATGGAAGATTCCAAAGGGAAACTTGGGAATACAAAGTAAAGAATTATAACAAAATGTGCAAAGAGCTGGAGTAAGAAAATCAAAAGGGCTGAACTCATTCAGAATTTCTTAAAATGAAGCAACTGAAGAACAAATTCAAGTCTCAAGTTTGAATACTTAAAGATACTTTGAGTAGAATATTAAATGAGCCAGGGAGCATTCAAAGAAGATGGAAAGCATATATAGAGTCACTGTACCAAAAAGAATTGAACAAAGGAGAATTTTATGAAACAATATTTGAGCAAGAGCCTGTGGTCATTAAGGAAGAAGTTCAAGCTGCTCTGAAAAAAATTGCAAAAGTCAAGACCCCAGGAATTGGTGGCATACCAATTGAAATTTCAACAAACAGATGCTACCCTGGTTGTGCTCACCAAGACAAGAAATCTGGAGGACAACCACCTGGCCACCTAACTGCAGGGGATCTATATTAGTTCCCATTCCAAAAACGGTGGTAAGACAGAGTGTGGAAATTACAGAACAAAATCATTGATATCACATGCAAGCAAGATTCTGCTAAAGATTATCCAAAAATTACTGGAACAGCACATCAGCAGAGAACTGGCAGAAGTGCAGACTATGTTTAGAAGGGGTTGCAATACTACAGATATTGTAGCTAATGTTAGATGAATCTTAGCTAAAAGCAGGGAATACCAGAGGAATGTCTAACTGTGCTTCATTGACTGTGCAATGCTATTTGACTGTGTGGACCACAACAAACTTGCTAACTCTGAGAAGAATGAGAATCCCAGAACACTTGATCACACTTATGCAAAACCTATACTTAACCAGGAGGCAGTTGTCAGTACTGAATAAGGGAACACTGCATGGTTCAAAATTGGGAAGGGTGTAGTCCAGGGATGTGTCCTAACTCCATAACTTTTCAATCTATATGCAGAACAGATTATTTGGAGGTCTGGGCTCTATGAAGGAAGACTCACTGACAATCTGTGACAGATGACACAGTCCTGCTTGCAGAAACCAAGAAGGAATCACTCAATCACTTGTTGCAGAAGGTCAAGGACTACAGCCTTCAATATTGATTGAAGCTCAACATCAAGAAAACAAAGATTCTCACTGGGCTGATGGGCAGCATGGTGATGGATGGTGAAAATATTGAGATCGTAGACAGCTTTTGTTTGCTTAGTTCCACAATCAACACTCTTGGCACCAGGAGCCAGGAAATTAAAAGATGTATAGTGTTTGAAAAGTCTGTTGTCAGAGACCTCTCCAAAGTACTGAAGAGCAATGTTGTCACTATGGAGACTAAAGTGCACCTGATACAGGCCATGGTCTTTGCAATCACTTGCTATGCATCAGAGAGCTGGACAATGACTAGGGAGGATAGACGGAGAATTGATGCCTTTGAGATATGGTCCTGGAGAAAAGTGTTGAATATACCAAGGACTGCTAAAGAATGAACACGTTCATTTTGGAAAGGGTTAAATCAGGCTGCTTCGTTGAGGCAGATTCTGAAGCTTCGTCTGACATGCTTTGAACATGTTGCAAGGAGAGACAAGTCCTTGGAAAGGGACATCATGCTTGGGAGGGTAGACGGGCAGTGCAGGGGAGGAAGACCCTCAATGAGATGGACTGTTTCAGTGACTAGTGTAGTGGGGATTGATGTGTCAGAAACAATAAGGTTGGCACAAGACAGAGCAGGGTTTATGGCTGTTATCTATAGGGTTGCCATGAGTTGCAGGCAACTCAATGACACATAACAACAACAACAGTACAAACCTCTGTTCTCTTAGCAGTTCATGTATACTCAATACTCTTCTCCAACACCACAGCTCAAAGGCATCAATTCTCCTTCTATGCTCTCTAGTCATTTTCCAGCTTTCTGGTACATAGCAAGTGATTGCAAAGACCATGACCTGTAACAGGCACACCTTAGTCTCCAGACTGATATCATTGCTCTTCAGTACTTTATAGAGGTCCCTGACTGCAGACTTTCCAAACAATACATCTTTTAATTAATTTCCTGGCTGGTGGTACCAGAGTGTTGATTGTGAAACCAAGCAAACTAAAGCTGTTTATAATCTCAGTCTCTTCACTATCCATCATGATGCTGCTAATCAGCTCAGTAATGAGAATCTTTGTTTCTTCAATAGATATTGAAGCTGCAGTTCTTGACCTTCTTTAGCAAGTGATTCAGGTCCTCCTCAGTTTCAGCAAACAGGGTTATGCCATCTGCGTAACTCAGATTGTTGGTGAGTAATAGCACCTAAAATATATGGTTAGAAGTAAGTTTTGCTTTGTAAAACCCTTTTTAAAAAAATTAGTAAATAAGACATAATAATAATAAGTAGATTAGATTTAAAAGAATATATTCACCATTTTAAAAGATTGATTTAAAAGCTTAACAATTAGACTGAAGATTGAAATAATCAAAATACTACATTTCCTTAAAATATTTCTTTACAAAGGAGTAAATTCAGATTGTTTTCATCTTAAAAAAAGAAACTTTTCTAGAAAGTCTTTTTAAAAGATGACTTTTAATTACCTTTAAAATCTGCATCAACCACTCAAAACAAAAAAATATAGGTTTATTTATGTCTTATAAGCGCATTCAGGATTGGATTTGATCTGGGCCCTGTCTAGCCATAATTTCCAAGATTCCTTCCTCCTCAGCATTGTTCCTTATATTCTTCTAGGCTAACTGAACTATGAATATTTCCTATAAGATGTTATAAGTTTTGTTTGGGTTTATTTTGTTTAAAAAAAAAAAACTAAAAAAAAAAGATTTTATGAGATTTTAAACCTTTACCTTGGCATTTACTTCCCCTGCAGCCTGAAATCTTAACCTCCCTTATTTTTATGGAGACAACACACAGAGAGAAGCAATTCCTCTGGTCTCTACAGGATTGTTTCTCCCACAGCTATTAGCATATGACTCATTCTCATTCTCTCTCTTAGCTCAGATGTCATCATAACACAGATAGGTTTTTCTTAATCAACTTCCTGGTTTCACACTCTCACTACAGAATTAGTTTGTACTACCAATTAACAAGGTTCTTTTTAATCTATTTGTTTCCATGATTATCTGGATTACCCAAGATTAGATTCTTGGGCATTTAGATCTTGCTTGTCTTGTTCATTCAATTCTGGTCACATTGTCTCTCTGCTCTCAGTCAAAAGAAGAACGTGTCTTAGTATGGTCTTAAAAACAGACAAAAGACATGTCAGATAAGGGACTTAAGTCTAGAAATTATAAAATACTTGAACACCACAACAAAATAAAGGTAAAGAACCCAATTGAAAAATGGGCATAGGATAGTAACAGACACTTTACCAAAGAAGACATTCAGATGGCAAACAAACACATGAATAAATGTTCAAAATCCGTAGCTCTAAGAGAGATACAGATCAAAACAACTATGAAATATCATCTCACCCCAGTAAGAATACCAAAATTTAACAGAACAGCAAACAACAAATGTTGGTGAGGTTGTGGAGAAATTGGAACCCTTATTCACTTTTGGTGGGAGTGTAAAATGATGCAACCACTACGGAAGGCTGTATGGAGCTTTCTCCAATAGAAATACCATTTGACCCAGCAGTTCCACTACTGGGAATATACCCCACAGAAATCATAAGTGTCACCCAAGCAGATATATGCACACCCATGTTTATCGCAGCTTTGTTCAAAATAGCAAAGAGCCCATCAACAAATGAATGGATAGAGAAGCTCTGGTATATTCACATAATGGAATACTATGCTGCATTGAAAAACAAGGAAATCATGCAATATTATTCAAAATGGGTGACCTTGGAGGATATTATGCTGAGTGAAATATCTTAGTCACAAAAAGACAAATACTGCATAATGCCACTGTTGTAGAACAGGACTGACATCAGGGTTGAGGTAAGACGGAGAAAAATTGGAGAAATTATGTATACTGAATTGAAGCAGATGACGGAAGAGAACAGTTTTAAAGTGATATATGATTGGGTATTATGGTTATGACAAAAGTCCAGAATGAAGGTTGCATAGTGAAGTGTACTTGGGGGGGAAGAGGGAATTGTATATCAATGAAAAAATTTTTCTTTTACTTTTCAAAGAAAGGAGCGAACTGGGGCGTAGGGGTGGGCAGAGAGAAAAGTGCAACAATGAATGAATGGAAATGTAAAATCTCTGTAAACGTTCATTAAAATTAATTTTTGAAAAAGAAAAGAGAATGTTGACTCAGGTATTTCTTAGAGTGAAAAAACTGAAACAGCAGCACAGGTAAAGGCATTAGAAGAATTTAAGAGTGTGAATGTTATTAGAGTTTTAAGATTATTTTCCCTATGATCTCATTCTTTGATACTTTTAGAATTTTCAAAATTTTTTTCCCAAATAAAGACATCTCTAGTTCTCTTAATTTTCATCTGGCATCAAAGGAAGCAGATGGGTTATTCCTAGAAGCACATGGCTTTCGGAGCAGCCACCTACACACGAAGAAGATCCATCAATGAAAAAGTCAAGGGCTACATCTGCCAAAAGGGCCTCTGGCAGCTACCACCAGGCTACCCATATGTGAATGTAAACTGACTGATTACATCCGCACTATCTTAAAACAGTCAGGGCTCACCAGATCAAATTCTGTTGACTCCAAAATAACCATAGTTACTTCAACTTAGAGTAAAAAATAGTTAACATTCATTGTATGTAGCAGTTAAGAATTACCTGGTGGTATGTCCTAAATCTGACACTTACTATCTAACTCTAGGAAGGATAGTAAGTTTCTTTACCTGTAATATATGTATTTCTTTTTGTCTATAAGAGACAAAGTCTTTTTCATTCATTTTCTGCCCAAGAAAAAGTCCTCTTAGTGGAAATGTTGTCCTGTTTGAGCAAGCTTCTGAAGAATATCTGGAGAAGTGGAAAAGAAGGATGTACATGTTTACACATAATTCAACTAGGTGAATATTGGAAAAAGACATTACGCTAGAAAAAACAGAGAGGTTCAGTGAAAGAGAGAAAATCTCTCAACAAGATGGACTGACAAATTGATTGCAGCAATGGGCTGGAACAGGTTGAAGATCCGTGGTGATCACAAAAGATAGGGCAAGGTTCTATTGTTCAGAGTTACTCAAAGTTGTAGTCAGATCAACAGCACTTAACAGCAATAACAAACTTGATA
>NW_006399915.1:3469769-3470901 GCF_000299155.1 Elephantulus edwardii
TATGGCATGTCTTAGGCGCACCTTAGTCCCTAGACTGATATCATTGCTTTTCAGCACTCTGGAGAGGTCCCTAACAGCAGATTTTCCCAGTGCAATTCGTCTTTTTATTCCCTGACTTCTGGTGCTGATTGTGGAGTCGAGCAATCTGTAATTGTTAACAACCTCAATCTCTTCTCCATCTATCATGGTGCTACCAATTGGTTCAGTGATGACAATCTTTGTCTTCTAGATGTTGAGCTTCAATCCATTTTGAAGACTCCAGCCTTTGACCTTCTGCAGCTAGCATTTCAGGTCTTCTTCAGTTTCAGCAAACAAGGTTGTGTCATCTGCATATCATAGACTGTTGATGACTCTTCCCCCAATCTTGATGTCACATTACTCCTCATAAAGTCCTACTTCCTGAATGATCTATTCTGCACAGAGATTGAAAAGGTATTCAGACAGGATGTATCTCTGACACACTCTTTTCCTCATTTTGAATGATGCAGTATTTCCCTGCTTTGTTCTGAGGATTGCCTCTTGGTCCAAGAATAAGTTTCACATAAACAAAATCAAGTGTTCTGGGATCTCCATTTTCCTTAAGGTTAGACACAATTTTTTGTGATCTACACAGTCAAATGCCTTTGCATTAAATATAAAAAAATACTTTATTATTTCCAGTAGTCTCAGCATCTTCCCAGAAATGAAAAAAATCTACACAAAATTTTAAATGAGAGATCAATAAAATATACTTTTCACTTTGTATCTTTGAATTATATCTTTTGGGGACACCATTGGTTATAGATTACCAAACTTTATCAGGTAAAATACTACAACAGTTGAAAGTATATAGATATTTTAAAGAATGGTTAAATATTGTTTGGCCTTTTTTTCTCCTGTGAATATACTCACTTTAGATTAGATTGGGTTGGGTTTTAATTAGTCTTGTATAGTATACTGTTGTTGTTGTTGTTAGGTGCCACTGAGTCATATACAACTTACAGCAATCCTATGAACAAAAGATTTGAACCTTGCACTATCTTGCACCATTCTCATGATCTCAGATATGCTCTAGTCCATTTGTGAGTCAAAGTGTCAATATGTCTTATTAAGGATCATTCTCTCTTTCTCTGACCCTCCACCTTTCCTAGCA
>NW_006399915.1:3471240-3475138 GCF_000299155.1 Elephantulus edwardii
CTCTTGAAAAAGTAAAAGAAAAATTCTTTCATTGTTTTACAATCCCTCCCCCCAGGTCCACTCCACTATGCAGCCTTCACTCTGGACTCCTGTCATGACAAAATACCTAATAACATATCTCTCTTAAACAGTTTTCTCCCTCATATGTTTCAATGCAGTATACATCATTGAGCCCATCTTTCTCAGTCTACCCCCACTCCCGAGGTCAGTCCTGTTTTATAACAGTGGCACCGTGCAGTATATGTCCTTTTGTGACTGAGATAATTCACTCAGCATAATGTTCTCTGGGGTCACCCATTTTGAATAATATTGCAGGAGTTCCTTGTTTTTCAATCCAGGGTGGTATTCCATTGTGTGAATATACCACAACTTCTTTATCCATTTGTTTGTTGATGGGCACTTAGGTTGTTTCCAACTCCATGCTATTGTGAACAAAGCTTTGATAAACATGGGTGTCCATTAGACATAAGTTTTTAAATTGATATCCTGCTCTTAAGAACTTAAGACAGACCATTGACAGCCAACTTCCCCAGGGCAACACATCTTTTGATTTTTTTTTATTTTTTATTTATTTTTTTTACCACTGCTACCATCGGTATTGATTGTGGATCTAAGTAAAATGTAATTTTTTTACAACTTCAGTCTTTTCTCCATCTATCCTGATGTTGCCTATGGGTCCAGTGGTAAGAATTTTTGCTTTCCTTATTTTAAAGTGTAAACTACATTGAAGGCTGTAGGCTTATCTCTTCTGCAGTTAAGTACTTCAAGTCTTCTTCACTTTTTGCAAGCAAGGTTGTATAATTTGCATAACGCACGCTGTTGACAAGTCTTCCTCCGATCCTGATGTGATATTTTTCTTCATATAATCAAGCTTATCAAATTATTTGTTTAGTATACACATTGAATATATATGGAGAAGGAACACAATCTTTATGCATACCTTTCCTCATTGATACCATAGAGTGTTCCCTTGTTCTGTTCTGACAACTGAATCTTGGTCTAAGTATAGGTTTCACATGGCCACAGTCACATTTTCTCACTGTTAGCCATAACTTATCTGCACAATCAAACCCGCATTAGGCAGATGACACAAACTTGTTTACAAAACTTAGGCAAACCTGAGGCTTTTGCTACAGAAGGACAAAAACTGCAGCTTTCAATATAATTTGAAACTCAACATCAAGAAAACAAAAATTCTTACTACTAGGCTGATTGACAGCATCATGATAGATGGTGAAGAGAATGAGATTGTTAACAGCTTCAGCTTGCTTGGTTCCACAATCAATGGTCTTGGTACCAGCAGCCAAGAAAACAAAAGAGAAATTGCATTAGGAAAATCTATTGTCAGGAACCTCTCCAGAGTACTTAATGAGCAACGATGTCAGTCTAGAGACTAAGACACATCTGATCCAGGCCATGGTCTTCACATTTACTTGCTATACATCAGAAATCTGGACAATAATTAAGGACGACAGAAGAATAATTGATTCCTTTGAGTTATAGTGCTGGAAAAGAGAATATAACATGGACTGCTAGGATAACAAACAGGTTCGAACTGGAGTGGGTGAAACAAACCTGCTCATTGGAGGCAAGGATTTGAAGCTCCATCTGATGTACTTTGGGCATATTGCCAGGAGGAACAAGATCGTTGGAGAGGGATAGCATGTTTGAAAAATCCTGGATTAAATTGTTTGACTCAGTGACTGGGGTAATGGAATAGGTGTTGTCAGAGATAATGGTATTGGCTCAAGAGCTATTGTACACAGGGTCAGTATGAGTCAAAGGTGACTCAACAACACAGAACAACAACAAAAACACCATCAAATGTCTTTCTTGTCATGGACTTGAATATAATTCATAGCAACCTTATGAACAGCTGACCTGAACCCTGTCCTATCCTGTGCCATCCTCATCATCTTTGCCACACTAGAACCTGCTCCTGAAGTCACAGTGTCAAATCATCACATTAGGAATCTTTCTGTCATTCACTGACCCTATATCTTTCAAGCACAATGTCCCTTTCCATGAAAAAGCCTTGCTTAGTTACATGTCCAAAGTATGAAAGACAGAACTTCACCATCATTTCTTCTAAGGAACACTCTAGCTCACTTTTTCCAAGACTTAACTGTTTGTTCTTTATGGCACTCCATGGAATATTCAGCATTCTTCTCCAACATCAAAACCCAAAGTCATCAATTTTACTTTCATCCTTATTATCCAGATACCTTATCGTCCAGCTATCTGATACATAAAAGGTGATTCAGAATTACCTGTACTTTACCAAGCGCAACTTAGTCTTCAGATTTGTATGACTGTTCCTCAGCATTCTGGAGAGGTCCAGTTTAACACATCTCCTGATTTCCTGTCAGTAACAAGAGAGCTGATTGTTGATCCAAGCAAGATGAAATCATTGACAACGTCAAGCCTTTCTCTATCTATCGTAATGTTGACTGTAGTGAGAACCTTTGCTTTCTTGATGTTAAGATGCAAAGCTGTAGTCCTTCATTTATTTGAGTTTCCTAACTTTTCACTTTCACCGAAGAAGGTTGTGCCATCTGCAATAACACAGACTTGTCCAATACTGATGCCACATTTTTCTTCATAGAGTCTGGCTTTGCAAATTATTTGCTCAGCATACAGATTGGATAGGAATGAGAAAAGGATACAACCCTCCTATATATCATTCCTGATTTTAAACTATGTCATTTTAAACATTGTTCCATTCAGACAACAGCTTCTTGGTCTAAGTATAGATTCCACATGACCACAATTAAGTGCTCTTGGATTCCCATTCTTCCTAATGTTAGCCATAAATTGTTATAATCCACATATGCCTTTACACAGTCCATTAAACACGGATAAACATCTTTCTGGTATCTTTCAGTCAAGATTCATCTGGCATCAGCAATGATCCCCCTCATGTTACAGCTGTTCTAAATCTAGCTTGACATCAACTGACAAAAGAACAAACAGATATGTCTTAGATAAGTGAAGCCAGAATGTTCCATGGATAAAGCTTCATCTCACATACTTCGGGTATGTTGCTAGGAGAGGCTATTCCTGGGACAGGGTGGATCATGCTTGGGAAGTCGGAGGGTCTACAAAAGAGATAAAAACTCTCAATCGGATGGATTGGCACACTGTCTGTAGCAATGGGCTTAGCATGTCAAAGATTATGAGGGTGGTATAGGACATGCATCATATCTGTTCTTCATAGATTCACTGTGAGTCATACTCAACTTGATCGTCCCTAACAACAAGTAACAATAGCAACAATACATTGATATGCATCATGCACATAAATATCATATCAGGCTACTGCTAAACATGGGAAAGGAAATACTCCTAGATTTTTAAATGGACTTTGTTAAAAAGAAATAAACTAATTTTTATACTTAAACTGGTATCTATTATTCAATAGCAAATATTTTATTCTTAAAACAGTGAGCTTCAGTATATAATTTTGAATTAGATTTTTAATTTTTTCCTCCTGGATTTAAAATCAGAACACTTCCATCTTAGCTAGTACCATACATCTACTTACAACTATCATTACTTTATGAGGTCATCAATATTACCATCTAAGCAATTTCTTTTTCTAGCAATCACTATATAGAAGGACAAGAATTGCAGTCTTCAATATAGATTGAATCTCAACATCGAAAAATAAGGATTCTCATCACTGGGTAAATTGGCAGTATCATGATAAATGGAGGAGAGATTAATGTTAATAATTTCATCTTGTTCAAGTCACAATCAACACTCTTGGCACCATCAGTCAAAAAAATCAAAAGAAAAAAAGTAGGACTGACATGGGGAATTGGGAAGAGAATAGAAAAAAAAAATTGGATAGATAATGAACACTGTATTTGAACAGATGAAGGAAAGAACTGTTTTA
>NW_006399915.1:3475508-3477794 GCF_000299155.1 Elephantulus edwardii
ATTTATAAAATATTCCAGCACCTCAACAAGAAAATGATAAACAATCCAATCACAAAAGGGCATTTCACCAAAGACATTCAAATGGCAAACAAACACATGAAGAAATGTTCAAAATCCCTAGCTATCAGAGAGATGCAGATTCAAACAACTATGAGATATTGTCTCATTCCAACAACAGTTCAACAAAGCAGCAAACAACAAATGTTGGCAAGGTTGTGGAAAGACTGAAACCCTTATTTACTATTGATGAGAGTGTAAAATGGTTCAATCACTATGGAAGGTTGTTAGGCACCTTCTCAAAAAGTTAGAAATAGAAATGTCATTTTACCCAGAAATTCCACATCTGGTAATATACCCTAAAGAAACCAGAACCACCATCCAAACAGATGTATGCACATCCATGTTTATTTCTGTGTTATTCACAATAGCAAAGATATAGAAACAACCCAAGTCACCATCGACAAACGAATGGATATAAAAAAACTATGGTATATTCACACAATGGAATACTACAAAGCAGTGAAAAGAAATGAACTTATAAAACATTACAAAGTGAACCTAGAGCACATTAAGCAGAGAGAAATATCTCATTCACAAAGGGACAAATATTGCATAAAATCACTGTTATAAAGCAGGACTGACATGGGGAATTGGGAAGAGAATAGAAAAAAAAATTGGATAGATAATGAACACTGTATTTGAACAGATGAAGGAAAGAACTGTTTTAAAGGCATATATGATTAGGAATTATATGTAAGTTGACAGTCCAGAATAAGATGTACATTGTAAATAAGATTGGCGGGGAGGATGTAGGTGAGGAAATTATGCAAAAAGGAATTAATATTTTAAAAAAGAAAAAATAAAATTAACTGAGGAAATTAACAGGAGGAAAATAAGCAACAGGAAAATAAAATTAACAGGAGGAAAATAAGCAACAATGAATGAATGAAATTTAAAAAAAAAAAAGGGGGAAAAGATAGGTCAAGGGTCAGAACTATTGTTATAGGGTTACTATGCATCATAGTGGATTTAATGGCACATAAGAACAAAAATGCACCAGGTAGAATGTTTAGTACTTTCCCAGGCATTATCTGATTTAGTACTAACAGTGACTGTTGTTGTTTATGTGCCATCAAGTATCCTGCAAATCATAGTGACCCTATATACAAGAGCTCTGAACCCTGCTCTATCATGAGCCAATTTCTTTGTCTCTGATACTCATATCCACATTACCCCAGTCACTGAGTCAATCCACTTCATCCAAGGTCTTCCTTTTTTGTGCTGTCCCTATACCCTTCCAAGTCTGATGTCCCTCTCCAAGGTCTGGTCCCTCCTGGCAACATGCTCAAAGTATATCAGATAGAGCTTCAAAATTTTTGCCTCCATACAACCTCATTTCACCCTCTTCAGGATGAACCTGTTTGTTCTCTTAGCAGTCTATGGTATATTCAATATTCTTGAATATACTTATAGTGATTAGGGGCCATCAAATCACTTTCAACCCATAAGAGCACTGTACACATCAAAAGGAAATCCTGCCTGATCTCGTGTCATTTTCAAAATTTCTGCTGTGCTTACACCTATTATTATATTCACTATGCCAATCCAGTGAGGGTCTTTCTTTCTATCTCTGACCCTCTACTTTTCCAAGGATGATGTCTTTTTCCAAAGATTGCTTCCTCCTGATAACATGCTCAAAGTGTGTGAGATGAAGTTTTACCATCCTTGCTTCTAATTGGCATTTTGCCTACGCTTCTTTCAAGAGAAATTTGTTTGGTGTTTTTAGGCAATCCATGATATACCAAACACTCATCGGCAAAACTGTAGTTCAAAGACATCAATTCCTCTTTTCTGTTATTCATTGTCCAAGTTTCATAATCATATGAAGAAATTGAAACTACCATGTTTTGTTTGAAGTGACATTCTTACTCTGGTCTACAGCATCCTGACACAGCAAACTAATAACACATTGGATAGTATTGTTAGTTTGATCCTGACTCACAGTGACCTTATGTACGACATAATAAAGTATCATGATTCTATATCACTCTGACAATGTTTGATCATACTGTTAAATCATTGTGTCAATAAATCTCCTTGAGACCCTTCTTTTGTACTGATTCTACTTTGCTAAGCACTATGTTCTTCTCTAGAGATTGGTCCCTTAGTACAATGTTCAAATTGTGGGAAATTTTAGCGTGCCAAGTTTGTTTCTAAGATCTGATTGTATTTCAAAGATGTTTTGTACTGTATGTGCTTTTGAGTTGGTATCAACTGATAGTTGAC
>NW_006399915.1:3478304-3496943 GCF_000299155.1 Elephantulus edwardii
TTATTCTCTCCCTCATCTGTTTCAGTACAGTATACACAACTTATCCAGTTTTTCTCAGTCTTACCCCAACCCTGATATCAGTCCAATTTTACAGCAGTGGCATCATGAAGTATTTGTCCTTTTGAGACAAATATTTCACTCAGCATAATGTCCTCCAGGCTCACCCATCTTGTTAAAGATCTTGTTTCTATCTTTCATCCTCCTTTCCAAGTATGATATCTTTCCAAGAAATAGCCACCTCCTAACAACATGCTCAAATAAGTGAGACAAAACCATTCTTGCTTCCAAACATGACCGTGGTCACAAAGATATAATTGTACTTTTGACAGTCCATGGCATATTCAGTACTCTTCTGTAAAACCATAGCTCACAGGTATCAATTCTTCTGCCATCCTTATTCATTGTTCAATTAACAGATGCTTAACAAGTAAATTAAAATACTATGGCTTGAATCAAGTTCATCTATGTGTATAAACTGACATCATTGCTCCTTAGCACGTTGGAGAGGTCCTTGACCACAGATTTTCCCAGTGCGATATGTGATTATTAGTATAAAATTTTTGTTTGTGGACTGAGAAAAGTTTAAAAAATTGACAACTTCAATCCTTTCTTCATCTCCTATGACAGTATTGTTAATTGTTTCAGTGGTGAGTATTATTATTTTCCTGATATTTAAATATAATCCATATGGAACTTTCAGTATTTGATCTTTTGCAGCAGGATCTCAAATCCTCTATCATTCTTCTGAAAGTTTATGTCATAGCATTCTTGAGCAATACTTGAATTAAAATGTACTAATTCTTTTGCAGTATTCTATTTAATTTTCAAATTTCAATACTTAAGAATGCTATGGGCAGAATATTTAAAGCCCCAGGAAGCATAAAAAGAAAATGGAAGGAGTATACAGAGTCACTGTACCAAAAAGAATTGACTGAAAAAAACAATTTCATGAAAAAATATATTCTCAAGAAGCAATGGTGATGAAGGTGGAAGTTCAAGGTGCTCTGAAGGAACTGGAAAAAACCAAGGCCTCAGGAATTAATGGAGTCCAATAGACATATTTTAACAAACAGATTTAGCCCTGCATGTGCTCACCAGGGTGTGTCAAGAAATCTGGAGGACAATCACCTGGTGAACTAACTAGAAGAGATCCATATTTATTCTTATTCCAAAAACAGATGATCTGAAAGACTGTATAAATGTTTTAACTATATCACTAATACCACTCACAAGCAACATTCTGCTGAAGATCATAAAAAACTTATTGGGACAGTACATTGACAGAGAACTACTAGGATTAAAAGCTGGATTTTAAAGAGGCCATGGCACTAGGGATATCATCAATAATGTCAGATAGATCTTGGCTGAAAATAGAAAGTATCAGAAGAATGTCTATCTGTGTTTCATTGACTATGCAATGGCTTTTGACTGTGTGGTTCGCAACAAATTGTGGCTGACATTGAGAAGAAAGGGAATTCCAGAATACCTGATTGTGCTCATGTGAAACCTATACTCTGACAAGGAGGCAGTCATCAGAACAGAAAAAGGAAACACTGCATGGTTCAAAATCCGGAAAAAAACCTGCACCAGGGAAATGTTCTGTTTCTATAATTTTTCAATCTATATGCAGAAAAGATCATTTGGGAGGCTGGATTGTAAGAGGAGAAATGTGCTATCAGGATTAGAGGAGTTATCATCAACAACCTGCATTATGAAGATGACACAATCTTGCTTGCTGAAACTGAGGAGGTTCTGAAGCATTTGCTGAAGAGGGTCAAGTACTTTAGTGTGCAATTTAGATTGAACTCAACATTAAGAAAACAAAAATCTTACCACTGGGGCCAGTTGACAGCATCATGATAGATTGTTGTTAATAATTTCAGCTTGCTTGGTTCTACAATCAACACTCTTGGCACCAGCAAATCAAAAGATAAATTGCATTAGGAAAATATGCTTTCAAGGACCTCTCCAGAGTGCTGAAGAGCAATGGTGTCAGTTTAGAGACTAAGGTGCACCTTATCAAGTCCATGTTTTTCACAATTACCTGTTATAAATTAAAGAGCTGGACAATGATCAAAATGACAGAAAAAGAATTGAGAAGAGTGTTGAACATACCATGGGCTGCCAAGAGAACTAACATATTTTCCTGGAGAGGGTGTAGCCAAGATGTTCCTTGGAGGCAAGGCTTTTGAGGCTTCATCTCACATAATTTGGGTATATTGCCATTAAGAACCAGTCCTTGGAGAAATACAACAAAATTGGAAGGGTGGAGAGACAGCACAAGAGAGGAAGACCCTAGATGAGATGGACTGACACAATACTACGATAATGGGGATATGTATGTCAGAAATAGTGAGACTGACCCAGGATAAAGAGGGTTCAGAGCTACTGTACATAGGGTTGCTGTGAGTCACAGGTGACTTGATGGCACTGCAGGAAATCCAGGCTGGGTTTAGAAGGGGTCGTGGTACTAGGGATATTGTAGTTAATATTAAATGGATCTTAGCTGAAAGCAGGGAATACCAGAGGAATGTTTATCTGTGTTTCATTGATTATGCAAAGGCATTTGACTATGTGGACCATAACAAACTTGTGACTGACTCTGAGAAGAATGGGAATCCCAGAACACTTGATCGTGCTAATGCAAAACCTAACCTTGGACCAAGAGGCAGTCGTCAGAAAAGAGCATGGAAACAATGCATGGTTCAAAATTGGGAAGGGTGTACACCAGAGATGTGTCCTGTCTCCATATCTTTTCAACCTGTATGCAAAACAGATTATCCGGGAGGCTTGGCTCTGTGAGAAGAAATGTAGGGTCAAGATTGGTGGACGATTTATCAACAATCTGTGGTATGCACATGACACAACCCTGCTTGCTGAAACTGAGGAGAATCTGAAGCGCTTGCAGCAGAGGGTCAAGGACTGCAGCCTTCAATATGATTTGAGGCTCAATATCAAGAAGACAAAGATTCTCACCACAGGGCCAATTGACAGCATCAGGATGGATGGTGAAGAGATTGAGATTGTTCACAGCTTTAGTTCGCTTGGCTCCACAGTAAACTTTCTTTGCACCAGTAGCCAGGAAATTAAAAGACATATTGTGATGGGAAAGTCTGCTGTTAGGAGACTTTCAGAACCTTTCCAAAGTTCTGAAGAGCAATGGTATCTCTCTGGAGACTAAGGTGTGTCTAATACAGGCCTAGGTCTTTGCAATCACTTGTTATGCATCAGAGAGTTGGACCGTGACTAAGGAGGATAAAAGCAGAATTGATGGCTTTGAGCTGTGGTGCTGGAGAAGAGTATTGTGGGTACCATGGACTGTTAGGAAAACGAACAGATTCATCCTAGAGAGGGTTAAACCAGGCTTCTCCTTGGAGATAAGGATTCTGAGGCTTTGTCTAACATACTTTGGACATGTTGTAAGGAGGGACCGGTCCTTGGAGAGGGACATCATGCTTGGGAGAGTGGAGGAACAGCGCAGGAGGGGAAGGCCCTCTATGAGGTGGATTGATTCAGTGACTGGGGTAATCCAGATGGGTGTATCAGAGACAGTGCAATTGACACAGGACAGAGCAGAGTTTGGGGTTGCTATGAGTCACAAGTAACTTGATGGCACATAACAACAAAACAACAATAATAATACATTAATTTTCCAGGTTTTTTTGTCCTTGAAAAGACTTGAAAATGACATTATATAGGTCAGTTATACTTTATTCCTAAATGTGATATTTTTTCAAAGATATAATTTATTAATAGGTAACATTTATAAAATTTAAGCTATGTGTACAATGATCTATTGTTATTAAGTGGTGAAACAAGTCTTGAGCTTATGTTGATTTGACCACACACTTGTTAGTCTCAGCTCTTAGATTAACCTCCATTTAGTTTTGGTTGTTGTTGTTTCTTATAAACTCTTAATATTAAATATATTTAAAATATTTTATCATTTTGTGCTAGCTCTCTGCTATTCTTTCTGTTGTAAAATATTTTTAGTAAGGAAATTAAAATCTCATTATGCTTTGAACTTAATGTATTTTTATTTAAGTAATTTTATTTTCAGTTGAGACTTATGAATCAGAAAAGTATTTTTAAAACCTTCTTTAGAGTGAAAGCCCAGAATCCCTGTGAATGTTCATTGAAACTAATAAAATTTAATAATAATAAAAAAAAACCTTTAATTGACTGTCTACATAAATCAATGTAATAAAGAACATTGTAGTGAAAAACTTTTGCTGTTACACCTATAAATTCATATGCCTTTTTAGCACAATAACTATCCTTGAATATTTTCAACATTTAGCAAAGGATTTCAACAAAGTGATTATATTACCTTGAGTTGAATTACTATAAGCAAATTGAAAAAAGAAAATTAAATTCATATTATGTGCTGTATAGACTTAAACAAAAGTTTTACTGTTAGTTAAACTTGAATTCTTCCTTAATTTAACAATTGTACTCCTTGAGAATTAATGGAAGAATTCTGAGGGTAAAAATACTAAGTTTATAAACAAAAGCAATGTCTTTTTATGTTTTAGGATATACTTGCATATTGAAAGAAAGCATTTCTATAGTTAAATTAAAGTTAGATTGTTTTGAGCACTAATTGCATAGCATTCCTTGGATTTGAGGTAAAAATTTAATTCTGAATAGTGAGCAAAAATACAAGGTAAGTTATAACGGCTACATATTCTGCTTTCTGATTGCTGTCAAGAAATTATTTAATTACTCCTTGCCATCCCAAAAGAGGCTTTGGTGACTTAGTGGTAAGGAATTTTACTGCTAACAAAATAGTATATGGCTTATATATATCAGCTGCTCCATGGGAGAAAGATAGGCAAGCAAACAAACTTTGTTACTGATGACTTGAAAGAAATATAACTCAGTAAGAAAATTATTGACTCATAATAAGAAAGAAATCTATGAAATAGAACTGAAATATTTCAACAAATGGATGTAATGTTAGAGCTGCTCAAATTTCTATGTCCAAGAATTAAAATGACAGCTTGCTGGACAATCAAAATAAAGGAATCCATACTTGTGCTCATTCCAAAGAAAGATGAACTAAATTAACACAAGTAATAGTGAAAAATATTGCTAATACCACATACAAGTCATATTTTGCAATTTACAGTTGAAGGAGTATATTGACATGGAAATGCCAGAAATTAAAGTGAAACTAAAAAGAGGATATGAATAAGAAATATCACTGTTGATATTAGGTTGAGTTTACATGAAAGTAAAAAGTCTAAAAAGAGATTTACCTGTGTTTTATTAACTCTCAAAACACATTCACTGTATGTTGTGCACCGTTGAGTCAGAACCAACTCATAGCTCACTCTCCAGTGAGTTTTCAGAGACCATTAGTCTTCATTGGAGGAGATTGCTCATCATTCAGCCTCAGAGCAACTAGTGGATTTGAACTGCATGACTTCTGTATTGAAGCAATGGATTCTTGCCACTCCAGATCTCCCTATTTATATAATTATAAATTATAGACAAATAACAATCAATAGAAATTTTATTAGAGCAGATGAAGGAAAGAACAGTTCAAAAGGAATATATGATTAATACTTGATCATGAAAGTGGTTTTCCCAGGGCCAGACTTATCCATTGCACTCTAGATGACTATGCTGACCCCTATGATTTCCCCAAATGTGGGAAACTCTGCTGCACAATTTATGGTTGTGCGGGACTGCTTTTGTTCTATCTCCTGAAAAAGAAATTTAAAGAGTAAAAGGAAAAATAATTTTATAAAGGAATATATGATTAGACATTATTTGTATGGCAATGGTCCAGAATAAGAGGTGTATTGCAAAGTGGACTGGGGGAGGAGTGGGTTGACAGGAAGGAAATTATGCAAAAATTAATATCTTTTAAAAAGTTGAACTGGGAGGTTAGGGAGAAAAGTGTGTAACAATGAATGAATGAAGATCCAACTTTCCTGTAAACTTTTGTTAAAATCACAATAAAGAAAAAAAGAAAGAAAAGACTTCACAAAGGAAGACATTCTGATGGCCAACAGACACATGAAGAAATATTCAAAATCACTAGTAGTCAGGGAAATGCAAATTAAAACAACAGTGAGATGTTATCTTACACTAGTAGCAATAGCAAAGCTTAAGAGGACAGAGAGCAATAAATGTTGGAAAGGATGCAGAGAGCCTGGAACCCTAATGCATTGTTGATGAAATTGTAAAATAGTACAACCACTCTGGAAGGCAGCTTGGTGTTTTCTCAAAAAGCTGAACATAAATATTCCATATGACCCAACTATTCCACTGCTTAGAATATATCCCAAAGAAATCAGATCTGAGGTGTGAATGGAGATTGTGTACAGCTATGCTTATAGAAGTACTATTCACAATAACAAGAAAATGGACACAGCCCAAGTATGCATCATCAACAAATGAATGGATCAAGACATTGTGATACATTCACACAATGGAATATTATATAACACTAAGAAACAGCAATTTTGCAAAATAGTATATAACATGAGAGTCCCAAGAGCATTATGCTAAGTGAAATAACTCATTTTTAATAAAGACAAATGCTACATAAGATTATTATTGTTAAAATAGGATAACTTAAGATGTGTATAGATATTCAAAAGAGGAAGAGGAAAGAAAAAAGAGGAGAAGAGAAGGAGAAGGACAGAAATCACTCGAATTACAGGCATTATTAGGCAGATGGGGCATTAAATTAATAGGAAAGATAAGATCAACAGCAATTAATTAAGTAAAACAAAACATATATGAATTATTGTATAAAACAAAGTACATGCATGAAACACAATGCATATATGAATGATTGTATACAAATTAAAAAGAATATGAGAAGAAAGTAAAAAACATTTTTTTTAAAAAATAGTTTCATGGGGGAAAAAATATAAAGAAATTTTAGAACACTTAATTATGCTAATGGAAAACAGTAAATAAAACCAAATAGTTTTCCCAGCAGAACAACTGAGTGGTTTAAAATCAAGTCAGTGTATGTCAGTATTGTGTCTTTTTATTTATTCTAGGTGTATGCTGAGTAAGTAAATAATCTGAAAGTACATAAAATTGGATTATGTGAACAATAATTCAGCATCAGGATTAAAGATTGATTAGTTTGCACATCATCAAACTTTGATTGTTGAAAGAGATTTGAAGCACTTTCTAATGAAGATCAAAACCTATAGCCTTCAGTATGGACTATAAATCAATGTCCATGGAATCAGTAGGCAAGAAATCAAAGGTTGTATTTCATTGGGCAAGTCTACCACAAATGATCTCTTTAAAGGGTTAAGAAGCAAAGATATCATTTTGAAGGCTAATGACCAACACCATTGCCACACTTACATAGAAAAACTATGTAATGAATAAGGAGGATCAAAGAGGAATTTTGGTTGGTGGTATAAACTATTCAATATGTTGTGTAATACCAGAATAACAAGGAAAATCTATCTTGAGGTAAGTACAGCCAGAATTTTCCTTAGAAAAGAGGATCATGAGATTTCCCCTTATGTATATATATTGAATATGTTATCAGGAGTCCCTGGAGAAAAATATTTTGTTTGATAAAATACAAAGTCAGCAAAGGTCAGGAGCATTGCCTTGTTCTGTTGTATGTAAGGTCCTTATGAGTAAGAACTGATTCAATGATTCCTACTGATAACATGAAAAAGTCAGTTGCAGTTTCCTGAGTTCAAAAATCACGGTATAAACTAGTTATGAATAACCTAGTAATCCATCTGATTTTGGACTTTCCTTTGAAGTATAAGCCCTTCATTATCAAATAAATTCCAACTCATAGCAACGCCAAAAAGCAGCTTAGAACTACCACTTAGAGCTTCCAAAACTATAGTCCTCATGGATGCAGACTGCCCATCTTTGTCCTTTGAGGTACTACTGGAATTGAACCACTGATATTTTGGTTAGCAATTTGGTTTTAACCGTTATACCACGAGAGCATCTTCATTAAAGATGTAGGGTTCCCATTTTAGACAATATTTCAGGAAATGTGATTCATAAAACATCTATATAAAAAATTTCCAAGGGTTAATAATACATACAGATTCCTGGCACAATTTCTGTCTATTAAATAAAGTTCTCCATGTAGATCCTAGAAATCTATATTCTACTAAATATTCCAAACAATTTTACAATTTATAAGTTTCATTTTCATTAAAATATAGAAATCTACAGCTCAGTGAATGTTTACATGCAAATATATTTATTTAACCAAAGTCAGAAACAAGATATAAAATATCTTCAGTAGCTTCTAAAGTTTATCTCAAGACCCTTTCATTCAAGAGCCTAATACTCTTAAAGGAAAAATCTTATTTTACTTTTTTGTAAACTTCATATAAATGAAATATATTGTATACATTTCAGTCTCTGACTTCTGTAAATATTATAAATTTTATTTATTTATTTGGATTTACAGAGCAAATCAATTGTTATTTAATTAGTAGATTGTACACATCTTGTTTTATGCCATTGATTACGAGCCTCACTGTGTAGCATCACTCATCTCACCTACTCCCGTGTTTTTTCCTATTTTCATTCCTCTCTTTTTCTTCCCTTTTTCTGGTTTCTGAAATCTGTCCTTGGGTAAATACCGCTCCTTTGATCTTAACTGTGTGCTGGTTGTAAGCAGTCCTTATTTCCTAGAGTTGCTGCTCATCTAATAAATGAGTACACATTTGGCTGAAAATTTTGCCAATGGAGTGAGTTCAAAGTTTAAAGGAGATAAATCTTGGAGATACCACCAATTTCTATCAGACCACTAAACTTGATCTTCTTAAAATGTTTTCCTATTTGGTTCCACATATTCACTCACTGATCCAGTTCCTCAACCATGATCCCTTTCACAGAAGTCACAGTGGTGGCTGGACACCACTAGGTTCCTTCGGTTTCATGTTCACAGAAGCTAAGTTTCTTGTAGTCGATGAGACTTTGAAATTAACCATACACTTAGATTCATTCATCTTCTTTACTGTATATAGAAGGAATTCTACTTTTTAGTTGAATAAATATGCACAATTTATACATTCTTATTTAATGGATATTTCCTGAGTTTTCCAATTCATAATTACTCTCCATTTAAAAAAATATTTTCTGTCCTTGAAGAAGTATTTATGCTTGGTGAGATTAGCTTATAACCAAAATGAAAATTATTTAATTACAATCTCATAATCTTTCCATCTTATGTTTTTTTATAAAAAGTAAAAAAACAAACAAACAAAAAAAAAAAAAAAAACAACCACCCTGAAAAAAATCACATGCATCAAAAGATGAGTTGCTTTAGGAAAGTCTGCTGTCAGGGACTTCCCAGGGTGCTAAGGAGCAATAATGTCAGCCTAGAGACTAAGGTGAGCCTGATCCAAACAGTGGTATTTTCAGTGACTTACTATGTATCTGAGAGCTAGACAATGACTAAGAATGACAGAAGAAGAATCAATGCTTTGAATTGTTGTTCTGGAGAAGACTACTGAACATACCAGGAACTGCTACAAGAGCAAATAAGTCTGTTCCGGAAAGGGTGAAAACTGGTTGCTCCTTGTAGACAAGGATTGGGAAGTTCCATCTCACATACTTTGACAATTGTCAGTCCTTGGAGACAGACATCATAATTGGCAGGGTAGAGAGTCAGAGCAGGAGAGGAAGACTCTGGATGAGATAGATTAACACAGTAACTAGAAAACGGAGACAGGTGTGTCAGTGACAGTAAGACTGGCTCAAGAGAGAGCAGGGTTCAGAGATATTGTTTATAGGCTTGTTATCAGTAGTAATCAACTTGATGGCACATAACAACAATCCTTTTGTCATGATTTTTGACATTTAGAGCAGGTTGGATACACACACACTCTATGCATTTTTCTGTCAGTTTTCATTCTGAGGTGGCCTGAATGTCACTGGATAAAATATTGAATGATTCAGTAAGGGTCAAAAGAAGACAGAAAGAATACACAGAGACATTGTACCAAAAAGAATTGGTCAATTCTGAACAAATTCAGGAAGCAGGGGATAATTGAGAACCAAAGGTACTATAGGAAGTATTCCAAGTTGAACAGAAGGCATTAGAAGATGTCCAAGTAGCACTGAAGGTACTGGCAAAAAATAAGACTCCAGGAATTTAAGGAATATCAGTTGGGGTGTTTCAAGAAACCGATACAATCCATTTCTATGCCAAGAAATTTAGAAGATGGCTACCAGGCCCACTGACTGGAAGGAAGTCATATTTGTGCCCATTCAAAGACAAGGTGACATTACAAAGTACAGACATTATTGAAAAATGGCATTACTATCACACATAAATCAAGTCTTGTTGAAAGTTATTTAAAAATGGTTAAAGCAGAACATGAGCAGAGAATGTCCACAAATTCAAGCTGAATTCAGAAGAGGCTATAGAATAAGGGATATTATTACCAGCATCAAATAGATTTTGATTGAAATTAGAGTACCAGAAAAATGTTTTAATTGTACTTTTTCTGGCTGAGCATTATTAGACTGCATGGATCACAATAAATTATAGATAATATGGGGGGAAAAAACAGAAATCCAGAGCACTTCAACTTATATATGAACATATAGAGTACTTATATATGAACCTGTAGAGCTCTAGTCATCTAGTGGTAAGAAGATGCACTGCAATCCTACAAGCTGTTCCATGGGAGAAGGATGGACAGTCTCCTCCCATGCAATTAACTGCCTCTGAAAACCCACTGGAGGGTCAGCTATGAGTTAGTTCCAACTTGACGACACATAGTAACAATATACATTAACCAAGAAAGAGTTGTTCATGCAGAACAAGGGAGATGTTACATGGTTTAAAATTAGAGAATGTATGTATCAAGGTTGTATCCTTTCACCATAGTTTAATATGTTTGCTGAGTAAATAATTTGAGAAGCTAAATTACATGAATTAAGAATGCGACATCAGGAATGGAGAAAGACATTAACAACCTCTATTATGCTGGTGACGCAACCTTTCTAACTGACACAGAGCTTTAAACACATATTGAAGAAAATAAAAAAATGACAAATCAAAAGGAAGTGTTCAATATAGATTATATATCAATATCAAGAACACAAAGATTCTTAACAAATAGACTAAGAAGCAATGCCATGACAAATGGTGAAAAGACTGAAGTTGTCAATGATTTTATACTACTTGGATCTACAATCAATACCTATACAAGAAACAGGTAAGAAATCATAAGACATATTGCATTAAAAAAAATCTGCTTCTAAGGATCACTTTAGAATGCTAAAGAGCAAAGATGTCAGTTTAACGACTAAAATATGAGGGGGATGGTTGGGAGGGGAAAAAAGTGCAACAAGGAATGAATGGAAATCCAAAATCTCTGTACATTTTCATTGAAATTAATAATAAATTTTTTAAAAAGACGAGAATATGTCTGACACAAGCCATGGCATGTTAAATTGCATCATAGGATTATGAAAGATGGTCATTAAATAAGGAAGACTGAAGAATAATTGATGTCTTTGCATTCTAGTTTGGTGAAGAACATTGGGCAGCCAAAACTAGATAAATATGCCTTAGAAGTGTACAGTTAGGGTGCTCCTAATAGACAAGGATGGGGAAGCTTTTTCTCAGATACTTTGAGTATGCTGTCTGTCAGCAAAGGCTAATCTAATCCTTAGAAGATGACAATATGCATAGAAAGACGTTCAGAAAAGGAGAGGAAGTATTGCAAAGAAATTAATTAATACAATGACTACAACAATTGGTTTAAGCACAACAGAGACTAAGAGGATGGGACATAATTAGACAAAGTTTCAAAGTTTTGCATAAAATTGTTATGAGCTACAGTTATATGACACCTAACAAAAACAGGTATATCTCTATATCTCTATCTCTATCTATTATATATCTATATCTATATATCTATATATCTATATATCTATATCTATATCTGTATCTGTATCTGTATCTATATCTATATCTATATCTATATCTATATATTTGGGTATGTGTTCATGCAGATGTGTACACAAATAAATGTTATTGTTGTTAGGTGCCATTGAGTTCAATCCATGAATAACAGACCTGAGCCCTGCCTTATCCCGTACTGTCTTCATCATCTTTGTTACATTTGAGCCCATTGCTGCAGCCACTGTCAATCCATTTCACTGAGGAACTTCCTCCTCTTCCTGGAACATAATATCCTTTTCCAAGGAATAGCTTCACCAAGCTACATGTCCAAAGCATGAGAGATGAAGGTTTGCTGTCTTTTCCTCCAAGAAACACCATCTGCACCCTCTCCGATACACTCATTTGTTCTTTTGGCAGTCAGTGAGCTATTTAGTAGTCTTCTCTAGCACCACAATTCATTCAAGCCATCCATATTCATTGTGCAGCTCTCTAATGCATAGTAGGTGATTATGAAGACCATAGCCTTAATCAGGTACACAAATATATACACACAATAACAAATGTATGCTATTGTTGATGTGTGATGTAGAGTCAGAATTGATCCATAGTTGAGCCTCTCGTAGGTTTTCAGAGGCAATTAATTACACAAGAGAAGGTTGCCCATCTTTCTCCTGCAGAGTAGCTGGTAGCCTTAAACCACATACCTTTGGGATTACAGTGCAGTTCTTGCCATGAAGCCACCAAAGCTATACACACATATAACTGTATACCTAAAAATATTTTTCTGAAAGGGTTTGACATGTAAAAAAAACCCCAACATTTTTTTATATTACAGTGAATAAGTTCTATGTTTGTTAGATTAAGGGGGTAAATTGCAAATCAGTGCACATGACTCAATGCTTTTCCATTGCAAATTAAAAAAAAAAAACAAACAAAAAATAAAGCAGCAACATGGCCCTTGCTAGATATAACATATAGGAATAACATTGCATATGTGAAAAGAAGCAATGACTAAGCTTGGTATTATCACTCAAACAAATTAGGTATCATCATGTAGACAAATATGTCTTGGAGAGGGTACAGAGTGGTCCCTGAGGAAAAGATATTAAAGCTTCTTCTCACAAACTTTGGGTATGTTGCAAGGAGAGGCTGTTCTTGGAGAGCAACATCATAGTTAGAAAGGCAGAGGGTTGACAAAAAAGAGGAAGAGTCTCAATAAGATTAACACAGTGACTTCAGCAACAGTCTTAAGTGTGTCAGGGATAGTAAGGATGAAACAGGATAGGACAGGGTTCAGATCTATTGTTCACATAGATGCTTTGAGTCATACTTGACTTGAAGGAACCTAACAACATTATCACTCAAAGAAATATCAACGATTGACTATGGAGCGAGCATACCATCAACTGCTTCTATGACTAAAAAAAAATTTAGAAGGGTCCAAGTATAAACTTCAATATGTACTACTTGGATTTAAAGATCTTCTCTAAAATAGATTAGACACAATCACTAATGACCACATATCAGAGAAGTTGTGGGATGACATCAAGAATCTCATGTATGAAGAAATAAAAAAGTGTTTAAAAGGCAGGAAAGAAATAAAAGACAAAAATAGGGAATAGAATAGCATAGCATAGCATAGCATAGCATAGGAATAAAGTTAGATACCTGATATGATGGCTTTAAGAAAAATCAAAGGACAATAATTAATTGCATAAAACCTAGAGTTAGAAAACAGAAAAGAAAAACATGTTTGGTATTTTGCAATCTGAAAGAAGTGAAGAACCTTGCATTGTAATACTGAAGTATTCTATGGGCAGTACTGTAGTAAAATGCATGTTGTCATGATACTGGAAGCTATGCCACTGATAGTTCAAACATCATCAGTGTGACCTATAGGAGACTGGGTTCAGTGGAGTATCCAAAATAAAACAGACTAGGAATCAAGACAGTCTATCCAGTTTTTAAATTATTGGCTAGTAGACACATTAGGAACAGCAGTGAGTCCTGGATGCATTTCCTCTATTACAAACTTGTTTGATCATTTGGTATTCTATAAGATATTCATTACTCTTCTCCAAAATCATAGTTCAAAGGAACAAATTATTCTTTGGCCATCCTTATTCATTGTCCAACTTTCAGATGTATAGGGAACAATTGAAAAATTCATGGCTTGGATGAGGTGCACCTTAGTCTTTTAAACTGCCACTGTTGCTCTTTAGCTCTTTGGAGAGGTCCTTGACAGCAGAATTTCCCAATACAGCACACCTTTTGGTTTCTTGACGGCTGTTAACTATGAGTTTTGATTGTGGACCCAAGTAACATAAACTGGTTGGCAGCTTAAATAATTTCTCTATCTATCATGATTTTGTTTTTCTTCTAGAATATAAAGTAGTTGAAAGAAATGATGAAATTAGAGAGCTGAGTACATTTCAAAGGGCAGCAAAGTATTGTAATGAAATATGAAAACAATTGACATTAGAAACAAAAATTGAACAATATATACTCTGCATTCCTTAAGATAAATGCACTAAAGAAAAATTTCAGTCCTTGAGCTATAATACAAAAGATTTCTATATGCAAAATACTGAATGGAGTAAAAAGAAAATAGAATATACAGTCACTGTATCTAAAAGAATTAGTAAGTATTAACCATTTCATGAAGTATAATCTGATAAACACACAGGCTGTTGTGTGCTGTTGAGTCAGAACCAACCCATAGCTGACCCTCTAGTGGGTTTTCAAAGGCAGTAATTGTACAGGATGAGATTGCCCATCCTTTCCTCATGGTGCGGCTGGTGCCTTTGGGAACGCAGTGCAGCTTCTTCCTCTTCTTCAATTTCTGGTTAACTGTCAGAGTGAGCACTTTTTGTTATTATTTTTATAATGGTGGACTTTGTCACTTCCTTATTTCACTCATTATCATGTCCTACAGATTCATCCACGTTATGTGGTGTTTTGTGAATTCTTTGTTATCCTTTAGCAATGCACAGCTTTCCATGATGTGCATACATGTTGTTATTTCATTTATCTGTAGATAAACACTTGGGGTACTTCTATCTTCTTGTTGTAAATAAAATACTGTCATGAACACAACTGTGCTTGTATCTGTTAATACCCCAGCTCTTATTTCTTTAGGAAATAAGTAGTTAGATTGCTGGAATAAATGATAGTTGTATTTCATACCTTTTAAGGAACAGCTGAACTGTTTTCTACATTTGTTGCATCATTTTACAATCCCACCAGTGATGTATGAGAATTCCAATCTCCATACTCTTACTAACATTTGTTTTCTGTCGTGTTGACTTTTTCCATTGTTAATGGGATGATAAGGTATTTTATTGTTGTTTTATTTTCAATTTGATGGTACATAACAACTACAATAATAGCCATTAAAGGCATACAATTCATTTCCATCAGTTGTTCTAAGGGAAAAATATGGACAAGATCCATCCATGTGGCTAGCAGCCTCTAAAAACTTACTGGAGAGTCAGTTATGAGTTGGTACTAACTCAACGGTACATAACAACAAATGGTAAAAAGAATCTCTGGGCATCTCTGGAAGCTAGTTTTCTCCAGCCGATATGAGGGGAGAAAACAGACAGTCTCCTCTCTTTAAGATTTACAACATAGAAACTTGATGGAGTGTTCCTATGAGTCAGAATTCACTTGACAATGTGAAATGTATTCTTCATTCTTAATGATTGTGAGCATTTCATTATACATTTGTTGGCTGGCAGCATACTTCATTGGTTGAGATTTCTTCTGTTCATTTTTTAATTGGATTGTCTTTTTATTGTTAAAGTATTCAATTTTATTTTTTAGTGTCTGTAGCTTCTCTTTTCACTTTCTCTGCAAAAATCTTTTTAGGCAAACAGGATTTCATACTGTATAAGATCCCAACGATTCATTTTATCTTCTACTGCTCCTATACCATTTGTTTTGTTTTGTAGTCCATTTATTAAAAAAATCTAAGTTCCTAGATTAACTGCTATTTCTAGTTTGAGGCTATATATATATGATTTCAAGTTGTATTCCCAAGAAAGGTGATCCAACTGAATGTGAAAATTATCAAACAGTATCATTGATATCACGTGCAAGCAAAATATTGCTGGAGATCATTCAAAAATGGCTGAAACAGTACATAGATAAGGAACTGCCAGAAGTTCAAGCAGAATTTAGAAGAGACCATGGCTCCAGGGATATTATTGCTGATATCAGATGGATCCTGGTTGAAAGTAAGGAATACCAGAAGAATGCCTATTTGTGTTTCATTGACTATGCAAAATAATTTGACTGTGTGCATCATGACAAGTTGTGGTTGACACTGAGAAGTCATTTGATTGTGCTCATGAGGAAACTATACCTGATTCAGAAAGCTATTGTGAGACTTAAAGTACTTGTTGCAGAAGACCAAGGAATGCAGCCTTCAGTATGGATTGTGTCTCAATATCAAGAAAACAAAGATTCTTACCACTGGACTAATAGGCAGTGTCATGATGGATAGAGAGGAGACTGAAACTGTCAACAGCTTGAAATTGCTTGGATGCACAAAAGACCCTTGTTACAAGAAGTCAGGAAATAAGGAGACACATTGAACTGGGAAAATCTGCAGTTAGAGAACTTCCCAAATTATTGAGAAGCAGTGATGCCAGTTTGAGGACTACGGTGACTCTGATTCAGTCCATAGTTTTCCCAATTTTAAATTATGCATCCAAGACCTGGACAATGAATAAGGATGACAGAAAAATAATTGACACCTTTGGCTAGTGCTGTTGGAGAAAAGCACTGAAAATCCCATGAAAGGCCAAGAGAAAGAACAGGTATGTCTTGAAAAGGGTGCAGCCAGAGGGCCTTTTGGAGGCAAGAATATTGAGGCTTCACCTCACATCCTTTGGACATGTGGCTAGGAAGTGCAATTCCTTAGAAGGAGACATTATATTGGGGGAAAGTGGAGGGTTGGCAAAGGAGCAGAAGATCCTCGACCAGGTGGACTGGCATGATGACTGCTGCAATGGGCTCTTATGGCTCTTGTGTGTGAGGAAGTGTGAGGATGGTGCAGGACAGAAGAGGGTTCAGATCTTTTGTTCGTAAGGTCACTATGAGTCATGCTCAACTCAATGGCACCTAACAACAACAACATCAATTTTGAGTTAGTGTTTGTTTTGGGGTGTGTTTTTTTGTAATATAATGTGAGGTGTAGATGACAGCAGAACATTTATGTCCTATAAACATACAATGGATATTATTCAGCCATATTATAAATGAAATACTTATAATGTGATAAATTGAGTGAACCTTGAGAACATACCAAGTGAAAAAAATCAGGCACAATAGGACAAATATTGCATGATCCCACTTAATATGTTTGGAAGCAGGAGTGGCATCCACTTACTAAATAACATGCCCCTGGAAACTCTATGAACTTTGATAAATGTCGATAGTTGTAGAGGGGCTTCAGGCCTTTTGTTCATAGGGTCACTATCGCATGGCCAATTCAAAGGCAATCAACAACAACACTTAATATGAAATGTTTAGAGTAAGAAAATTATGGGCACTAGAGTTTATTAATACTTACTGATAGCTGTTATCATTAATTAATTAAGTATAAATACAATTAAGAATTACATATAATTAATGTCAATGTTGTTGTTAGGTGCTGTCAAGTCCTATGACTCATAGTGACACTATGTAGAATAGAATTGGCCGCCACCGCCAGCCAGAACGCCAGCCCGGGAAGAGACCCGGGAAGAGCAACAGTCTGCCAGACACCGCAGAACTCCAGAGGAGCAAATAGCGTGTGACCCCAGAGGAGCGATGACTACCTGTCACTGTGTGACCCCCCTGCAGCCCGCGCCTGCGTGACCCCCAACACACAGGGTGCTGCTGCATAAAGCCCTAGTAGCACCCAAGCCCCGCCCCCTACCTCTTGGTGGTAGTGTCCAAGCCCTGTGCTCCTTTGCCCCCCAGTTCCTTGCTTTTCCCCAGCCCCCCTTGCAGCTCCACACCACACACCTCAGCCCCTGCCACAGCCCTGTAACCTCAGGGCACCACCATGGATCCAGCCATCACCCGGAGCTATCAGTCAAGCTGTTGTGGAACTAATCTGGCAGGAGAAAGGCCCGTAGGATCCTGGCTGGGTTTACTGGGGCATTGCTGATTACCTGGCAGAGCACCTAAGTGCGTGCGCACTGGTGGGGAATTTGGCCCGAGCTCTCTTGGACTACACCAACTGCCCAAAAAGAGCCAGCCACCTGGCTTCTGTGGACTCTGCAGACAAGCCAGAGGCTAGTGGGTCGGTGGGAATTTGACCTTGACTTTTCAAACCCTGTCAGATCCAGGACTCTGCTGGAGCAGGGGCTGTTGTGTGAGGGCACGTGCTTAAGTGCCACCAGGCAGGGAATGCTGAGAAAACCATTGGGTAGGAAATGGACAGCAGGAATTTGAGTAGGGATCCCAATCGTGAGCACACTGAGACAGCAGAGGATTGAGGAAGGTCTTCTAAGTGATTGACCTGCCCTTGCGATCACCCCAACCTTTTGCCTGTCTCACCCCATTTGGCTCCACACCAGTGCCTACACATATGGGCAATCAACTTGCCTTTAATCGGGAGCACCTTGTCCTGTCTTACCAACAAGAGATTGCCCTAACAGGCTCTGAACTGACATTTCTCTGAAGTCAGAAATTCAGAGAAATGCACAAGTTCAGTAGCTGCCCAACTGATCTCAAGAGCATTGTCTTCAGATCAAGAA
>NW_006399915.1:3498778-3500173 GCF_000299155.1 Elephantulus edwardii
TGCTTGAACATGACTGGGTAGTAGAAGAAATAAAAAATGAAATTAAAAAGTTTCTTGAGACTAATGACAATGAAAACACCACTTGCCAAAACCTCTGGGAAACAGCCAAAGCAGTAATTAGAGGTCAATTTGTAGCAATAAGCAAACACATCAAAATACAGGAAAAACAGACTATTGACTCTCTAAACCAATATCTCCAGCAAATTGAAAAAGAACAGCAAGAAAACCCAACACCCTTTAAAAACTGAAATTATAGAATTGAACCCTGCCCTACTTGAGCCAATTTCATTGCCTCTGGCACATGTAACTCCCAAACCCCAGGTAATGTGTCAATCAATTTCATCCTAGTTCTTATTCTCTCATACTTTCCAATACCACAAATCAAAGGCAAAAATTCTTCTTCTGTCATGCTTATTCATTTTCCAGCTCTCTGATGCATAGCAAGTAATTGTGAATACTATGACTTGGATCAGGTGCACCTTAGTCTGTAGACCGGCAACCAGTTTATGTATGTGACATTTCCTTGAATTTGAATAATCTACCATTATTTATTCATCTACCATTATTTAAGGAGCTCTGATAGCCTAGTAGTAAAAATTGTGCTGCCAACTCAAATACAAGCACTTTTAATCCACCAGCTTTACATGGTAGAGAGATGGGCAATCTCTCCTCGTGTGTCATTTATAGAATCTGAAAGCCCACTGGAGGGTCAGCTGTGAGTTAATTCCAACTCAACAGCACATTAACAATTATCCTCATTATTTATATAGTGACATTGGAGATTTGTAAGATAATTTATGCTTAAAAATCAAGAAATAGTTTTGAGAATTTTATAAGACAGCTAAAAACAGAGCTTTTATTTACACATGAGAATTTTGAGAACAGAATCAAGGAATGAAAATAATTTATTTACTTGAGTGAATAAAGAAGAAACACTGGATGTAAATTAAGCAGAGTTTGATTGTTACCTACCTTTTTATTTTCATTTTTTCCACATACTTATGTAAGAAAGAGAATATCTAATTCCAGAATGAGCTCGTCCAACCTTTTATGAAACTGCTAGCTCAGTGTCGTTAAAATGAGGAAGTTGCATATCTAACTGAAAGAATGTTTGTCTTTGTATAGGTATACAATTTTCAAGGCTAATTTCTCAAGCACTTCAAACTTCCATTATGGAATAACAGACATTTTTTAAGCAATTATAATAAAGAGTTTAAATCATCTCTCAGCAATTTAAACATCCATCTGTTTTTCTCAAACACTGAAAGAGAGATCTCGGTGATTGATTCTTTCATTTATGTAAGAGATGCTTGCTACATGCACATAGGTCAAACTACCACTATTAAATACATATCCTTAACATACGACTATCTATATATCTATATATCTATATAT
>NW_006399915.1:3501048-3504616 GCF_000299155.1 Elephantulus edwardii
TGCTATGAGTCGCAAGTGACTCGATGGCACATAACAACAACAACAACCCTTTTCTCCCTTCATACTTTTTCCTGCTAGTCATGATGACAAAACATATACTTGGACCAGTATGCGGTTATTAGAACAGAGCAAGGAGATACTGCATGGTTCCAAATTGGTAGGGGTATATGTTTTGCATAGGCACAATCAATTGTTTTGGGATTCCCATTCTTCTGAGAGTCAGCCACAGTTTGTTGTGATCCACACAGTCAAATGCCTTTGCATAGTTAATGAAACACAGATAGACAATCCCCTGATACTGTTTGCAGCCAAGATCCATGTAACATTAACTATAATATCCCTAGTACCATAGCCTCTTCTAAACCCAGCATGCTCATCTGGCAGTTGACTGTTGATATACTGCTCCTGTTGGTTTTGGATAATGTTCAGCAGAATCTTGCTTGCATGTGATATTAATAATATTGTTCAATAATTTCCAGACTCTTTTGGGTCACTTTTCTTTGGAATGGGAACTAATACGGTTCTCTTCCAGTCAGTTGGCCAGGTGGTTGTTCTCCAGATTTCTTGGAACAACTTAGTGGGCACATCCAGGGCAGCGTCTGCTTGTTGAAATATGTCAGTTGGTATGCCATCAACTCCAGGAGACCTATATTTTTTGCCAGCTTTTTCAGAGCAGCTTGAACTTCTTTTATCACCACAAGCACTTGCTTATTATGTTGATTCATGAAATTCTTCTGTGTCCACCGGTGTGTGAGAGAGTGTGTGTGTGTGTCCTAACCATTAAGATTTACAACTTCAGAAACACAAAGGAGGGATTGGCTCAAAGGTGATAGATAATATGTATACAATAAATATATAATGAATGTGTTTCTGTGTGTATGTGTGTGTGTGTGTGTGTGTGTGTGTACATTTTATTGTCTATTTCTCTCATCTAGAATTTAATCTGCCCAAGATCTTACCTGTTTTTTTTCCCTATAATTTTTCTAAGGAGAGGTAACAATGACTAGCATATAGTTAAAAACTTTATAAATGTTTTGAGCAGTAAGTGATACTACTTATTATCTTGATGTAAATGAAAATGTAGCAACATAATTTTTTTCATTAATGTCATCTTGTTATGGTTGTTAAGAATATAGGAAACAGATCACACTAATTCAGCAAGTTCCACTAAATGAACTGAATGAATTGTGTAACCATTTTCAGTGTCTTTTCAAGTTATTTCTCCTCTTTAACCCTTAAAATAAATCTTAAAAGAGCAAGAAAATTTTTACTAGATAAGTCAATGCCTATCTACATAATAAGTGGAAGAACAAAGATGAGTGTCAATGATATGGCAACCTTTAAATGGTAAAACAGCTGAGTTTGAACCAGATTTCCTTCACCTTTCATGAGTAAAGCCATTATTGTAAAGACATCACAGCTGGCCTAACATATGCTAACACAAATATTTGAGCTCACAGATAAAAGGTTTGGGGGTGATATGTTTGTCAGGGGTGTATTTAAGTTTCATTTGTGGAGACCTGATGTCTTTGCAGCATGCCCTATGAGGTCACACCCACATTAATCATGAGCCTCATCCAAGGCAACAGGTGTGATGTGGGACACTTGGAATTTCAATGGGCCTCCTAAATGAATACACAGCAATAAACAGTAAAGATTGATACTGGTTTTGAGATTCTACATCTATTCTCATATATGTAGGTGGTTGTGTTGTATACTGTAGAGTCAGAACCAAACTATAGCTGACCCTCCAGTGGGTTTTCAGAGCCAGTTAATCACATGGGATAAGAGGAGATTGTCCCTCTTCCTGTGGAGCAGCTCGTGGCCTCAGACTTTGAGCATTTGGGATTGCAGAGCAGCTTCTTGCCACTAGGCCTCCAAAGCTCCTTTGTATATGTGTACACACACACACACACAGAGAATTTTCAGATATAGAAAATATATTTATCTCTATATATGAATAAATATCTCACTTTATTTCATGACTATCCAATTATTTTTCACTTCCCATACTTTATCTGGTCTACATTTTTGAAAAGTTTCAATCTCATTAGATCTTGAATATATCCTATAACACCTGTGTAGCAAGCAATGCTTCTCAATTCCAGGGGTCATCATGAGTCAAGATTGGTGATAGTCTATAAGAACAAGAAAAGAATGACGAGGCTTGTTTCTATTTACTATTATTGCTTCTCTTTACTGTCTACATACTAATTCATCAGCTTTTTGCTTTCTCACAATCCTTTGGAACTTGCTCTATTCAGCACCAATGTGTGTGTGCTTCTCTCACAAGGAAACAAGTGGTCAGGTAAAGATTTTAAAATAATGTCAGGAGCAGCAAATTTTTCTGTTGGCACCAGGTCCTCTGTATTTCCCGTATAAATTCAATTGAGAAATATGAGTCCTAAACCTGCCAAGAGGAGTGATGGAAGCAGGGTGTTGAGAATATCTCACTGACTGACAGCAGCAACAGGAGTGACATTCTGTTCATCGTTATGTTATTTTCCTAATTATAGATTATATTAAGATGACTTTATAATATAAATGCAAATTGAGAAAACTATGTTTAAGACAACCTCTAAAATGATAATGCTTGAAGAGATAGAATGCAAAAAATGAACATGAAAATAGTTATTACAACATTAAGAAAGCATCAGTAAAAATCATTTAAAGTTTACAAACAAGGTATACACATAATATTGTGGATTTACTGCTTTTACGTCTAAGGATTATATCTAAAGTATTAAAAAGTATGCCTGAAGATACTCAAATGCTTTTCACACTCAGCGTATTGTTATTCCTCAAGGTACTAAAGTAAGATAGTTCTAGTGAGAGCTACTAGGTGCTACAGTAAGGGCAATTCCATCATACTGTGGAATCTCAAGCAGGAAAGACAATGACACTGGCTGAGTACCTAATCTGTGACAGACACTTCATATGTTATCTCTTTCACCATATGATAGATAGCTCTGGTGATTTCATCACCTCACTCTGTAAGTGACAAAATAAAATTTGAGAATACTTTTGTAATTTTTTCCAAAATCACACAGTTAAAAAGTCTAATTGAATTAAAAATGGGGAAGTGTGTGTGTGTGTGTGTGTGTGTGTGTGTGTGTGTGTGTGTGTAAATACACAGGAATCATTTGTCTATTTGCTGTACTGAACAACTTGGGGTTGCTATAATGCTGAACACTGTTCCATAGTGTGTCAAATACCATAATGGTTACTCATTATGTACAAGGTTTGGAGGAGATTTCTGATTGATTCATGCTGGGAAACAGGGAAGCAGGAGTGGCATCCACTTCCTATATTACATGCCTCTGAAAACTCTAAACTCTATAAATGTACAGAAATGATGTTAGTTATAGAACAGAGTTCAGTTCTATAGGCAAAGCTTACTGAGTCAAATTCAACTTGATGAGAATTAACCACTGCTAAATGAGACTAGTGCTGTTACATCTGGAGGAACATTCTTCCACTTTGCAAATCACTCATTGTCAATGTGCTGTATGAAGTAACCTGGGTTTGCTGTCATGCTGAACCTTGTTCCATGGGGATATCAAATACC
>NW_006399915.1:3504786-3567322 GCF_000299155.1 Elephantulus edwardii
ATCACTTTTGTCAGTAATTGCTTTCGAACAAAAGACCTGGAGCCCTCTACAACTACAGACATTTATCAAAGAGTGTGTGTGTGTGTGTGTGTGTGTGTGTGTGTGTGTGTGAGTGTATATAAATTATTGTTTTTGTTACGTGCTGTTGAGTCAGCTTTGACTCTTAGAATTTCTATTCACTAAAGTATCAAACCTTTCCCCATCTTGTGTAATCCTCACAATCATGCAGTTATATAATTTTTATTAATTTGCATATAATCAATCACATTGTGTTCTGTGTGTTCTGTAATTTGTGTTTATACAATCATCCACATATTTTTTTTCTTTTATATTGGTTTGCATATGACATTCAGATACATTGTGTTTTATTTATATACATTTGTTTCCCACATCATTTCATTATCTTTGTGTTTAATACAATTATTCTCTTATACTTTTTTATATTACTCTGATTTATTTACAAAGTTTGAATACATTATTTTCCACGAAAGATCCTTCTCATTTCTATCACCCCAAGTACCCATCGAATATGCAACCCTATCATTAATATCCTACCTTATGGGAAGCCAAATATCATACCAAATATTATATGAAAAAACATATATTTATTCAAGAATTGAAGGAACCACAAAATTATAAGTTGGAATTTCTTTTGTTACAGATCACAAGAAATGAGCTGTTTCCTATAGATAAGAGATAGCTAGGGTCTCCCTGCAAAGGAAGTGTTAATACATGTGAAATACTTGCTTCCTGAAATAAGTATCAGGTTGACAATAGAGAAAAATTTGGCTTAATTTCCAAGAAAATTCTCTTTATGATATGCTTCCCCTGATTCTCAATAAATACACAGAAAGGTGCTTGTGGCACTTCAATTAATTTGAACTATTGTCCCCCCTTTTTTTACACTGTTTAATCTCATTCTTGGTATTCTGTCTCATCATTAATTATTAATATATTTTACACTTGGTCTGCAACACTACTCTCCTAATCATCCTTACCCTTCTATTCCCTCCCTCCCCCTTGCTACAGATCCTCATACTCATTCTACAATAATGGTTTTATACAGTATTTGTCCTTGTGGAACTAAGTTAGTTCACTCAGCATAATGCTCTCCAGTTCCTCCCAAGTTAAGTAATTGTTGTTGTTGTGTGCCGTCGAGTCGTTTGCAACTCATGGTGACCCTATGTACAACAGCCCTAAAGCGTGCTCTATCCTGTGCCAATTGCATTTCCTCTGACACACCCATCCCGATTATCACAGTCACTGAATCAATCCACCTCATAGAGGGTCTTCCCTCCTGCGCTGTCCCTCCACTCTACCCAGAATGATGTCCCTCTCTAAAGCCTGTCTCTCCTTACAACATGTCCAAAGTATGTCAGACAAAGCCCCAGAATCCTTGCCTCCAAGGAGCAGCCTGGTTTAACCCTCTCTAGGATGAATCTGGTTGTTTTCTTGGCAGTCCATGGTACATTCAATACTCTTCTCCAGCACCACAGCTCAAAGGCGTCAATTCTCCTTCTATCCTCCCTAGTTGTCCAACTCTCTGATGCATAACAAGTGATTGGAAAAACCATGGCCTGTATCAGGTGCACCTTAGTCTCCAGAGAGGTACCGTTACTCTTGAGTACTTCAGAGAGGTCCCTAACAGCAGACTTTCCCATCACAATATGTTTTTTGACTTCCTGCTTGCTAGTGCCAAGAGTGTTGACCATCGAGCCAAGCAAACTGAAGCTGTGAACAATCTCAATCTCTTCGCCATCCATCCTGATGCTACCGATTGGTCCAGTGGTGAATATTTTTGTCTTCTTGACATTGAGCCTCAGTCCATACTGAAGGCTGCAGTCCTTGACCCTCTGTAGTAAGTGCATGAGGTCCTCCTCAGTTTCAGCGAGCAGGGTGTGTCATCTGCATAACACAGATTGTTGATAGAAGTAGTAGTTTACAAAATAGTTACTCCTGTGTGCTCTGTGATTATTCCATTGCATGAATGTATCACAACTCCTCAGTTCATTTGTTTGTGGTTGGACATTTGGGCTATTTTTATGTTCTTGCAATGGTGAAAAATGCTGCTATGAATATTGGTGTACAAGTTTCTGTTTGAGCCTCTGTACTCATTTTCTTGGGATATATTCCAAGCAATGGAATAGCTGGGTCATAAAGAATTTCTAGGTTCAGCTTTTTCTGGAAGCATCCAACGTCCTTCCAGAGCTGTTGTACCATTGTACAATCCCACCAACAACGTAAAAGAGTTTCAATCTCACCACATCCTCTTCCAACATTTATTACTTGCTGTCCTGTTAAACTTTGCCACTGCTACTGGAGTGAGATGGTATCTCATTGTGGTTTTGATTTGCATCTCTGTTATTGCCAGTGATTTGGAGCATTTTTTCATATATCTGTTGGCCATTTTAATATCTTCCTCTGTGAAAATTCTCTCCATGTCTTTTGCCCATTTTGTAATTGGATTATCAGGCTTTTTCTTGTGGAGGCCCAAGAGTATTCTTTAAGTTTTCATTATGAGACTCTTGTCTAAGATGGTATTGCCAAATGTTTGTTCCCAGTCAGTAGGTTTTCTTTTCACACTGTTGGAAAAAAGTTTTTGATGAACAAAGGGATTTAATCTTTAGTAGATCCCATGCTTCAGTTTTATAATTTTCAGATTATACATTCTGGCTATATTAGGCAGTCTCTTTATACCTCAGACTAGTGTCTTCTTTACTCCCAAGTCTCTTACTCACTTTGAAGTGATTTTTGTGTATGGTGTGATATGTGGATCCTGTTTCAGCTTTCTCTAGACAGCAGTCTAATTTTGCTAGCCCCATTTGTTGAAGAGGTTGTCCTTTCCCCATTTAGTGGGTTTGATTTCATTGTTGAATATCAGTTGACCATAGATGGCTGGGTCTATTTCTGGGTTCTCAATTCTGCTCCACTGGTCTATGTGCCTTTCCTTGCACTAGTACCATGCTGTTTTGGGTACTACTGCTGTCTAGTAGGTTTTGAGGTCAGGGAGTGCTATGCCTCCCATTTCATTTTTGTTTCTCAGAAATGTTTTGCTTATTCAGAGCCTCTCTCCTCTCCATATAAATGACTATTTCCCTTTTGATCTCCTTGAAAAGTAAATTTGGTATCTGTTTGGGATTGCATTGACTGTGTAGATTGTCTTTGGTAGGATTGTCATTTTGCATGGACAGAGCACATTTTCCTATTTCTTGTATCTTGCAGAAATATTCTGTAATTTTCTATGTATAGATCTTTTGTATCTCTAGTTAGGTTCACTCCCAGGTATCTCAATTTGTGGTTGACTATTGTAAATGGTATTGCTTTCTTGGTTTCCTTCTCTAAATTCTTTTCATTACTTTAGAGAAATCCCTCTGAGTTTTGGACATTGATATTATATCCTGCCACTCTTCTAAACTGGCCTACTAGCTTTAACAGTTTGTTGTTGTTGTTGTTGTTGTTGCTGTTGTTGTTGAGTCTTTGGAGTTTTTTATGTACACTAACATATCATCTCTATATAGTGATATTTTTACCATCTTTTTGCTGATCTGGATGCCTTTTATGTCCTTTTGTCATATTCCCCTAGCAAACACTTCAAGTACAATATTGAATAGAAGTGGTCACAGTGGACATCCTTGTCTGGTCCCTATTCACAAGGAAAATATTTTTAGTCTTTCTCCATGGAGAATGATATTACCTCTTTGTTTTGTTAATGTACTTTCCACTATGTTGAGGAAAATCCCTTCTATTTTAATTTTGCTGAGTGTCTTAATCAGGAAGAGGTGTTGGATTTTTGTCAAATGCCTTTTCTGTATCAATTGCTAAAATCATATGGTTCTTATTATTTATTTTTGCTATTCTTATGTTGACCCATCCTTGCATATCTATTATGAATCCCATTTAGTCATTTGAATTTTTGTTTTTTAATGTGCTTTTGGATACTATTGGGTAGGATTTTGTTAAGGATCTATATACATGAGAGATCTGTAGGTTTGTTTATTTTTCCCTGGTAGTATCTTCATCTGATTTTGGTTTCAGGGTTATGCTTGAATCATAGAATGACTCTGGGAGTGTTCCTTCTATTTCAATTTCTGGAAATAGTTTAAGAAGAATTGGTGATAGATCCTCTCTGAATGTTTCAGAGAAAATTCAACTGTGAAGCCATCTGGTCCAGGACTTTTCTTATAGGGAAGCCTTTCTATAACATTTTCATTTTCTTCTTTTTTGATGAGTTCTATATCTGTTCTTGTCAACCTGATTAGGGGCTGAGTTTCAAGCAATTTTTCCATTTCCTCTAGGTTTTCAAATTTATCAGAGTATAGCTTTTCATAGTATTCTTCTATTATCAATTTACATTCCTCTGGTTCTGTTGTTATGTCACATCTATCATTTCTTAATCAAGTTATCTGTGTCTTCCCCCCCCCCTTTTGTTAAGTTTGCCAGTAGTTTGTCAATTTTATTAACTTTCAAAAAACCATCTCCTGGTCTTTTTGATGGTTTAATTGTTTTTCTGTATTCTATCTCATTGATTTCAGCCCTTGTACTTATTTCTTTACATTTAGAGGCTATAGAATTAGATTTTTGTTCTTTTTCTAGATGATGAATATGTTGAGTTAGATAATTGATGGTTCTTTTTTCTTCCTTTATTATGTTGGTGCCTATTCCTATGAATGAGAACTCCCTTAACTGTTTTGGTATGTTGTATTTTCATTTTCATTTGTTTCAAGGAACTTTTAAAATTTCATTATTTATTTCTTTTATAAGTCAATCATGTTCTAGCAGAGTTATTTATTTTCCTTGTGGATAATTTTGTAAGATTTATGCTGCTGTGATTAATTTCTAGCTTTATGGCATTGTGATCTTATAAGATACTTTGTATTATTTCAATATTTGGGTTTTTTAAAATTTTTTGAGGTTTGCTTTGTGTCCTAATATGTGAACAATTCTGGAGAATGTACCATGTGAACTTGAGAAGAAAGTGGATTGAGTTTTAGTTGGATGCATTTCCTTAAATATATCCACTAGGTCGAATTAGTGGATTGTGTAGTTCAGGTCTTTTGCATTTTAGTTAAGTTTTCTTTAGATTGACCAATCCTTTGGTTATAGCAGTGTTTTGAAATCTCTTAGCACTATTGTGGGTTTTTTCTATTTCTTTCTTCAATTCTATTAACCATTGTTTTATGTATTCTGTAGCTCTATCATTTGGTGCATGAACATTGACAAAGTTTATGTGTTCTTTTTCTATTGTGCCTTTAATCAGTATATAATGCCCTTCTTTATATTTTATGGTCATTTTCATTGTGAAATACATTTTATCAAAGATTAATATTGCCACTCCTGCTTTTTTTAAATTTTTTAAAATTGTATTATTTTTACATGTACCGTCAAATCAGATCTGACTGGTACAGGAGGAGGAGGAGATTGCCCCCTCCTTCTCCAGCAGAGCATCTGGTGGATTTGAACCGCCACCTCTAGGATTGCAATACAGCGTCTTGCCACTAGGCCACCAGAGCTCCCTACTCCTGCTTTTTTGAGGTTGCAAGTTGTGTGGTATAATTTTTTTTCCAGCCTTTGATTTTGAGTCTGTTTTTTTTTCTTTTTTTTAGAGGTGTTTCTTAAAGGCAGCATGTTGATGGGCTTTGTTTCTTTATCCTTTCTGCTACTCTTTTTTCTTTTTTAATTGGTACTTTTAGTCCATTCTCATTAAGTGTGATTATTGTCAGGCCAGGTTTTACTTTTAGCATTTTGCTGAGTTTCTTTTTCTATTGTTTCTGGTTACTATGGTCCATGAACTTTCCTTTGGCATCTCCATGTGAAGGACTTTACTTAAAATTTCTTGTTGCTTTGGTATTATTTTCACAAGTTCCTTAAGGTTCTTCTTTTCTGCAAAGGATCTAATTTCCCCTTCATATTTAATAGAGAGCTTTGCTGGGTACACGATCCTTAATTGGCAATTGTTTTCTTTCATATTTCTGTATATGCCATTCCATTGTCTTCTAGCTTGCATGGTTTCTGCTGAGATCAGAATTTAATCTAATTGTTTCCTTTCTTAAGTGACTGCTTGTTTTTCTCATTCTGCTTTTAGAATTCTAACCTTATCTTTTAATTTGAGGAATTTGACTATGGTATGTTGTAATTTTTTTTCTTTTTGGGTCTAGTCTATTTGATATTCGCTGTGCTTCTTGAATGTGGATTTCCTCATTGTTCAAAATATCTGGGAAGTTTTCTTCTAGCAGTTCTTTCACTATTTTCTCAGTGATTTCCCTATCACTCCCATGTCCTGGAATTCCAATCACACATATGTTATTCTGTTTGGTGTCATCCCACATGATTCTAATGTTTTCCTCATTTTTTTTCTGTCTCATCTCTGATTTTTCTCCAAGTATGTTTCTAGTGAGGCTCTGGTTTTCCAACTCACAGACCCTCTGTTCTCTCTCCTCAGTTCGACTTTTTATATTACCAGTGTACTGGACACTTTTGCCATTTCAGTCTTAATAATCTGGATTGCATTTTTATGCTTTTCTGTTACATCTAGTATTGTGTTGGCTGTGCTTTCTTTGTCTTGTGATTATTTTTTAAGTTCTTGTACATAATTATCTATTATGACTTTTTTCTTCAATCTTATGCATTTTCTTCCATAAATGTTCAAGTTGTACTTCATCAATATCTTTCTTCTGGACTATTTTCTCTGGAATATTAGCCTTCTTCATTTGTTCTTTCTTTTGCATTTTCTTCCATACACGTTCAATTTGTTCCTCATGAATATATTTCCCCTGGACTGTTGTTTCTGAGGTATTTGCTTTCTTAATTGCTTCTTCCATCACTTGCTTCTTCCTCAGTAGCTGTTCAAATAACTCCACATCAATATATTTCTTCTTGTTCTATCTGTGGTATTCATTGGATGTGTATTTTTACGAGGTGGGTTATTTGGTTTTTTAATGATAACTGAGGCAGACTGCTATTTTCTTGACATTATGTGAGTCATTTTTTAGTAGACATTAAGTTGTTGTAACTATATAATGACCAAGAGTATGGTAGTGTTTTATAAAGGACCTGTATATTTATGTTTTCTTCTTGACCCAAAGCCTACAGAGTCGAGGGTCAAACAGCAGTGATCCCCACAAAATACCTGAGTGGAAAACCAGGAAGCCTTGGTTTTCCCTTTGAGAACTGGCTCCACTGCCTCACTCAAATTCCAGCTCACCCCCGTTCCCACCCCTTACACTTTGTTTTATAAAATTAATCACCATTGATCTACGCCCATTAACATCCTATCTTTTCAGGTTCCCATTGGGTCTTTCCTAATTCCTTCACCCCTACCTACACCCACCAAACCCTGTGACCTATTATTCACCATTCCATTGCCCCTTCCCTTTCTTGCCTTCCTATTTTGGACTTTCATCCATATCTTACTGGTTATCCTTCTATTTTTAGAATAATGGCCTCATGCAGTATTTGTCCTTATGAGACTAAATTAATTCACTCAGCACAATGCTTTCTAGCCCTTCCATGCTATATAGTATTTTATAAAATTGTTGCTTTTGAGTACTGCATAGTGTTCCATTGTATGAATATATCATAATTTTCAATAAATTCATTTGTTGATGGACATTTGGGATTTTTCCATGTTCTTACTATTTTGAAAGGTATTGCTATTAATTATCATTGTTCTATGCTTATTATCAGCCTTTTTTTCAAATTCCCATTTAACCTTTCCCTTTACTTCACCCTCTCAACCAGTTCTTATGCCCATTGTTGTAGCAGTTACTGTGTGTGTGTGTGTGTGTGTGTGTGTATCTCTATTTATCATCTGTCTAAAACAATTGAAATTTAAGTCGCAGAACCCATTATTATAAAAATCATACTAGTACTACACTAAAAGCAAGAAAATGAGGAAACATTAATATAGTTTGGGGTTTAGTAAATTTTAAATATATATCACTGGTGATTTTTCACATTAAGTAACTGTTTTAATCAGGGAACTAACTCATCCATATTGCCTCATTATTTTTCTGTTAGTAACTTAAAATTAATTTATATCTCATAGTGTAGGCCAAAAGTTTGAGTATGGTGAAGCTGCACTCTTTGCTAATGGTTTTACTGAGTCCAAATAAAAATTTTGACTGGAGTTCCAATTCTTACCTCTTTCAATTCCACCCGTTTCTGGCATAATTCTTTATGTTGACTTTGCAACACTAAGATTTCTGGTTTCCTGCCATCTAAAAGACAAAACAATATGAAGAACAACATGGCATGAGGATTACAGGAAGGTTCATCAACAACTCCTGATATGCAGAGTTGTTGATGGCATATTCACTATTCCTTGAAATACTAACAAAGATCAAAGACTAATCTCCAATATGGGATATATTTTAACATAAAGAAAAAAAAATCTTTACCACTGGATCAAGAGGCAAAAGAAAAGATTTAAGCTGTTAAGAATATAATTTTATTGTATCCACAATCAATACCTGTGGACATAGCAGTCATGAAATCAGGTGAGGTACATCTGCTGTTGAGAATCTCTTTAAATGCTAAAGAGCAGAGATGTCAATTTAAAGTCTAAGATGCATCAGAATCAATGTGTATCATTTTCAATTGCCTCATAGGCATATTTTCAAATTGCATTGGGAAAATCTGCTGTCCAGAGTGCTAAAGAGCAAAGATGTCAGTCTAGAAACTAAGGTGCACCTGATCCAGGCCATGATCTTCCCAATTACTCACTATGCATCAGAGAGATAGACAATGTCTAAGGATGACAGAAGATGAATCTATACCTTTGATCTGTGTTAATGGATAGAGTACTGAACATACCATGGACTTCCAAGAGACTTAACAGTTCTTCCCTGCAGAGGGAAAAGCCAAGCTGCTCCTCGGGGATAAGGCTTCTGAAGCTCTTTTTCACATAATTTGGGCACATTGCTAGGAGGGATCAGTCCCTGGAGAAGTACATCATATTTGGAAGGTGGAGGGACAGTGGGGGAGAGGAAGACACTGGATGAGATGGATTGACACAGTAACTGTGGTAATGATAGTAAGTGTGTCAGAGTGACATAGATTGGCTCAAGATAAATCAGGTTTCAGAATTAGTGTACATACGGTCACTATGAGTAATGGTCAACTCAACAGTATATAACAACAGCATAGGCAGAAGAAACTTGGACAAAGAAGACTGGGCTCTACCACTACTATTAAACTATTCATGTTCCTTTAGTGTTCATAGTTTTCAAAGGGTGACTATGTCTCCAGTTTGGAGGATCATATGTGAAGCAGTTGGATTCTGAAAGATGGTTTCACTTGTCTTGGTGAAGGTCAGGTGTGGAGTATTTGGTTGTGGGCTTTTGTTTTGGGGTGTGTCTCTGTGTGTGTGTTTCCATTCACAATCCAGTGTGAACTGATTGCATTTGTTGGATCAGCTAACAATGAGCTGTGGGAGGAAATTAGAGTGAACCGGGATCTGGTGGGTGGGCCTTGTATTTTATTTTTTTTTAAATACTTAAATGGAATTTTAGTTGTTAATGTCTCATAAGAAATAAGCAAGTTATGCTGTCTTAAAAAACACAGCTAACACAATTAAATAGAGAAGCCCCTCCCCCACTCCAATGAGTTAAGGATGTAAGAGAGATAACCATAAAACAAAGTTTTGCCAAATCCTTCATCCAGAATGCTTACATAATTATTAGGTTGATATTGCTTTCGTACAAAATTTTTCTTTTCTATTTTATTTAAAAAAGTGGGTATCCTTGATTACTTAGTTTAAAAAAATGGTAAAAAAGTTCAATATATTGAAAAATCCTCTCCCCTCCCTCACAGCACTGTTATATAGAGCAGAGAATAATCAAGAGAAGATTGTTTACCTAGACAAAGCAATCTTCTCAACCCAGAAACAGTGGATTATCCTGTTCACCTCCACCCTCAAAGAACTTCAAATTTAAAAAAAAATATATACATATATATACTAAAAAGGTCAACAATTTTGAGGAACCCTTTCCAAACAACAATACACAGTTAGTTCACTCTCAATAATTCACATCTTGAAACAAAATGTATGGATATGATTTCTCTTACAAAACTTTCAGTGTCAAAAAAGGAAATTAAGGCCATCAGATCAACAGCTTAAAAATTCAAGTAAAGGAAATAGAAAAATATTCTGTGCTTCACGAAGGCTCTGCACTATATGTAGGTAAGGATTACCATACTTCTTTATTTTGAGGAAGATAGTTGACTTGAGAAGTTTACATAACTGCACAGATTTTACTGGATGTTCTTGGGGCTATTTGCTGGTGGAAAAAGTCTTCCTCCACAACCACTTCAGGTGATTCTTCCTCCTCTTCTTCCTCTTCAGGTATGGTTATTTTTATTTTGTTTTGTTTTTTGGTGGTTTTGTATTTTTTTCCCTCCTTATTCTGTGCCATTGAATTGGATCTGACTGGCACAGGAGGAGATTGCCCTTCCTTCTCCAATGAAACATCTGGTGGATTTGAATCACATGTGTTCGGGATTGTGGCACAGCTTCTTGCCACTAGGCCACCAGAGCTTCCTCAGGTAAACTATTTTAAAGACTACTTTTTGAACAACCTCCTCTCTCCCTAAGAATTTTTCAATGTAATTTTCATGTCTTCTCCATTGCCCCAGGAATTCTGGTTCTTCCAGATGAGGTCCATAGGAGGACTGGCTGTGACCCCAGCCTTTGCAGCCCCAGATTGTAACAGTCTGACCTGCGTTCAGCACATAACTTGAGGTATATTTATAAATGACTGATGTGTCTCCTATTTTTTCTGATCATCTCCCAGTCTCCCATTGGTTGATTCTATTCAGAAGTGTTCTTCAAGTGGATGAAATTTCCCATCAACATCCTCTCTTTAATGCAAACATTTCCAGTGGCTGAGGCAGAATGAGAGAACCTAGAGTCTATTTGGAAAGAATTCAGAAGTTGGAGGACTTCCTTGCTAAAGAAAGATACAACAATCATTAAATTATGTTGGACAAAGAGAGATGGCAGAAATAAGGGATCAGATGCAGCAACAGTTGAATGATTAAGAACAACTTCTTGATGTAAAGTTAGCTCTGTATATGGAAATCAGTGCTTACAGTAAGCTCTTACTAGGTGAAGAATGGTTGAAGCTGTCTCCAAGCCCTTCTTTCTGTGTGACAGTATCACTAACCTCCTCAAGTTGCAGTGTCTGTACAACTAGAGGAAAGCAGAAGAGAGTCGATATAGAAAAATCTGAGGCAAGCAATGGTGTCAATATCTCTCATTCTGTCTCTACCACTGGACCTTGTATTTAAATGGTAGTTGGGCCCTTGGGCCTGACGTTAATTGTGTTTGGGATGAACATTCTTCTAAGTGGTACAACACTGCTCTGTCAGTTTGCTGTACTGAAGTAACCTGGGGTTGCTGTACTGAACACTGTGCCATTGGTGTTTCAAATGCCATCATGGTCACCTATCATGTACAGTGTTTGGTGGAGCTCCCAAATGGATTCAGATTTGGAAGCAGAAGCGGCATCCAATTCATAAACCACATACCTCTGAAAACTCTATAAACTTAGAGAAATGAAGATATAGAAGAGGGTTAATGTTTTTGTTCTTAGGGTTGCTATGAGTTGTTCTTGACTCAGTGACACTTAACAACAACTACAATTATTTAAGAAGTGATGACTAGTCCTGCTTCCTAGTCTGTCTTATGCTGGGAACTCTACTAAAACCTGTCCACCATGGGTAAACTTTGTGGCATTTGACTCATTAATGGCTAGGTTTTCAATATCACAGTAACTCACAAGTTATTTCAGTACAGAAAACTGACAGACAAGTGTTGTACCAATTAGAAAACTGTTCTCTTTAAACACAACAAATGAAAATTTAGTTTGTAACTCTAACAGCAAATCGATCTTCACACCAGGCTTGAGGGCCCAATCAAATTTAATCACAAAGGCCCACTCGACACGTCCCAATTGGTTTAAATAAGAGGCTTCCAGCCCACCACTGGTTGTTATTTAAATCAAAAGGACCAAACAGCTCATATCTGATGATTTTTTAATTAAATAAAAATGATTGTTAATGAAATAAAAAAACAAACAAAACCCACCTGTATTCAGAATCCAATTGCTTCAAAAAAAAGGAGGAACAAGGATTATCAAATAATTGCTACTTTAAAACTGTAGTGTTATTGAGGACTAGTGAAAAGACTTTCAAAAGAACAAACAACTGTATCTTGCAAGAAATGCAGCTAGGCTGTTTCTCAAAAGCAATATTGGTTCCACTGTGTATCACAAACACATTACCCTTAGAAAAGTAGAAGTAGCCAGAGACTGTCAATGAGATGACTTGATATCATTATTCCAATGGGTTTAAGCACAGTAAAGATAGTGAGAATTATGAAATTTTTCATTCTATTTTAAGTAGAGTCACTTTGAATAGGAACAGACTACTCATTCCTAACAAAAATAAGCCAGGGATCACTCTCAGTTCCTAAATAGTTCTTATAGTTCATTGCACATGGTTTCAGAGGTTGAATTTGTCTTTCTTAAACAGCAGCAGAAAACCTACTTTAAAAGAACTACTAAAGAATTGTGATTAGTTAAAGCCACCTGAACAAATATGCCTTTCTTAAAGTCGATTTTGACATTTCATGTAACTTAATTACATCTAACCATCCTGGATAGCTCATCAAGTTGTGCCAAGAAATCTGGAAAACCACCACCTGGACAACTGAGCAGTAGAGATTCATATTAGTTCCCGTTCAAAAAAAAAAAAAAGGAGACCTGACAGAGTGTGGAAATTATTGAATGATATTGATAGGGTAGTATTAATAAGTTTAGAATTCTCCAAATATATCAGTTACAGAACTACAGTTATATTGTTATAAACCTCCAGGCTGCAAAGCTAGTAACAATTCAAAAGTTGAAACAATTTGAAACAAAGTTTTAACAAAAAGTTAAAATTCTTTTTTCCTTCCTTTAGTCATATAAGGTACTTTAAACTGCCTATTTACTAGGAGAGAAAATGCATCTTTAGCATTTACCTCTTTGAAACTATTTTTTCTCAGTCATATGCACATTTTATCTTATACTGCGTATTTACCAGGAAGAGAAATGCACCTTTTCCTGATTAGTGTTTACCTTTCCAAACCTGTTTTTCTCAGTTATATGTTAACTATTTTGCAGGTTGTCTGTTTACTAGTACTTCTATATGAACTGTTCTTTTCAAATGTAGAAATTCTGTAATTTTACCAGCAATAAGTGTATTATTAAGTAAATTAGTGTCTAACCCTAGTATGAAAACCACTCTAGACAGGAAGTTTCTGAGAGGAATCTTGCTGTCCTCCCAGATACAATGCTTATGCATATTATCTGTTTATCTCTTTGGCAATTAGACTACAGAAGAACCCCTTGTGTTCAGTTACAATATTATTAATATTGCATGTATACAGGATCCTGCTAAAAATTATTTAGAAGTTATTGAAACAGCACATCAACAGAGAACTGCCTGAAATACTGGCTGGGTTTAGAAGAAGCTGTGGCACTAGGGATATTACAGTCAATGTTAGATGGATATTGTCACAAAAAAAAATAGTGCCAAAGGATTGTATATCCATGTTTCATTGACTATGCAACGGCATTTGACTATGTGGATTACAGCAAACTGTGGCTAACTCTCAAAAGAATAGGAATTTGAGAACACTTGATTGCGGTTATGTGATCCTATAATTGGACCAGGAAGGAGGCAGTCATCATAACACAGCAAGGTAACACTGAATGGTTCAAAATCAGGAAAGGTGTATGATATGGATGCATCCTATTCCATACGTTTTCCATCTATATGCAGAACAGACTATCTGGGAGGCTGGGTTCTATAAGAAGAAGTATGGCATCAGGATTGGGAGAAGATTCATCAACAACCTGCATTATACAGATTACACAACCTGGTTTGCTGAAACTGAGAAGGAACTGAAGCACTTGCTGCATAAGGTCAAGGACTGCAGCCTTCAATATGGATTGAAACTCAATATTAAGAAGACAAAGATTCTCATCACAGGGCCAACTGGTAGAATCATGATTGATGGTGAAGAGATTGAACTTGTTAACTAACAGCTTTAGTTTACTTGACTCCACAATCAACATCCTTGGTACCAATAGCCAGAACATTCAAAAGACATATTGTATTGAGAAAATCTACTGCCAGGGACCTCTCCATAGTACTTGAAGAGCAATGCCAGTCTGGAGACTAATGTGTTCCTGATTCAGGCCATGTTGTTGTTGTTATGTGCCATCGAGTCACTTGTGACTCATAGTGACCCTATGTACAAAAGCCCTAAACACCGATCTATCCTATGCCAACCTCGCCATCTCAAACACATTCCCACCACTCGACTCACAGAATCGATCCATCTCATCGAGGGTCTTCCTCTCCTGCGCCGTCCCTCCACTCTCCCAAACATGATGTCCCTCTCCAAGGACCAGACCCTCCTTGCAACATGCCCAAAGTATGTCGTATGAAGCTTCAGAATCTTTGACTTCAAGGAGCATTCTGGCTTTACCCTCTCCAGGACAAACCTGTTTGTTCTTCTAGCAGTCCATGGTATATTCAACACTCTTCTCCAGCACCACAGCTCAAAGTCATCAATTCTCTATCACCCCTATTCACTGTCCAACTCTACAATGCATAGCACGTAATTGCAAAGATGATAGCCTGGATCAGGTGCACCTTAGTCTTCAGCCTGACATCGTTGCTCTTCAGTACTCTTGAGAGGTTCCTTACAGCTGACTTTCCCAATGCAATTCATCTCCTGATTTCCTGGCTGCTGTGACCAAGAGTGCTGACTGTGGAACCAAGTAAACTAAAACTGTTAATTATCTCAATCTCTTCACCATCCATACTGATGCTGCCAATTGGCCCAGTGGTGAGAATCTTTGTTTTCTTGATGTTGAGCTTCAATCCATATTGAAGACTGCAGTCCTTAACTTTCCACAGCAAGTGCTTCAGGTCCTTCTCAGTTTCAGCATTCAGGCCATAGTCTTCACAATTACCTGTTATGCCTCAGAGAGCTGGACAATAAGTGAAGAATTGATACTTTTTAGTTGCAGTGCTGGAGAAGATTATTGCCTATACCATAGACTGCTAAGAGAACAAACAGGTTCATCCTGGAGAGGGTGAAGTCAGGCTGCTCCTTAGAGGCAAAGATTCTGAAGTACTGTCTGATGTACTTTGAGCATGTTGCAAGGAGGCCCAAGTACTTGCAGAGGGACATCACACTTGGAAGGATGAAGGTACAGTGCAAGAGAGGAAGACCCTGGATGAGATGGATTGACTCAGTAACTAGGGTAATGGTGGTAGGTGTGTCAGAGTCAGTGAAGTGAGCTCAAGATAGAGCAGTGTTCAGAGCTGTTGTTCATAGGGTCACTGGGAGTTGTAAGTGACTTGATGGTACATACAGCAACGCAGCACAAACCACAAACAGAAGGAAAAAAATCAATGATGTAAAGTTCATTATAGTCACAGTCTCCATGATTATGCAAGTATGTTTATTAGGGGGCTTGAAAATTTAGAGGCCATCTGTTATTACATCATATAATAGATTATACACTTGATATCATATGATAGGGAACACATGATTACATGGGACTCTGGAAAAACTCAGTCCAACTTACATAAGCAACGTTCAACTACAAGCATTAGGCTACTTGTAATATGTAGATTTTGCTTTCTTTTGTTTTTAGTCACTCTGAATCTTCTCCAATTTAGTCTAATGTAATGTTTATAGGATAATAAGAGGTTTTTTATAATTTTAGCAATGAGTGGTTGCTTATCTAGGGACAAAGAAAGTCTAATTTTATTAATACAAACAGTTAGGAAGGAACTCTCAGTTTATTTCAGTCAGTCAGCCTCCTACTCTCTGACACCCACATCACTGATCTTTAAAATAACAGTTGAAAAAGAAAATGTGCTTATTTGGGGTATTATTGGTTGGAAATCATATAAGTCAATAAAAATTGTGATTTCTAAAATAAACATTTTTTCTCTCCAAGGAGAGAATACTTCACAATAAGAAAATAACACTAAATAAGTATGGTGATACTTTGGTGCAACATCAGAGAATTGCAAAGTCGGTTGTGACCAATCCCCAGTAATCATGGTATGAAGGCTGTGAGAGGAGATGTTTCTGGCATCTGAGTAACAAAGGTGTTCAGCATGTGCACCATATTAATTTCTAGTAGTGTTGTCAGTGCATTAGACCTTGGAAGACAGTAAATAGCCATCCCAACTTCCTGAACGTTAGTACCATGTGGGAAGTATACCTTTTGCCATCATGTACTTCCTCCATATTTTCTTTTCTCTTGGAGTACAAAGGCAGTGTGACTGATAAGCAGAAGAAAAAAAAATTATCAAATGCACTTGGTGAAACTGAGGAGGACTTGAAGCACATGTTGCAGAAAATCAAGGAATGCAACCTTCAGAATGGGTTGCAAATCATTGTCACTGGACAGATAAGCAGCATCATGGTGGATGGAGAGGCAATTGAAACTGTCCATAGCTTCATCTTGTTTGGATCCACACTTAACATTCTTGGTGCTAGCAGTCAGGAAGTAAGGAGACACATTACACTGGGAAGATCTGCAGTTAGGAACCTCTCCAAATTATTGATTAGTAATGATGTCAGTTTGAGGACCAAGAATCACCTTATTCGGCCCATGGTCTTTCCAATTACTTGCTATGCATCAGAGAGATGGACAGTGAATAAAGGTAACAGAAAAAAAAATGGATGTCTTTGAGTTATGGTGTTGGAGAAGAGTACTGAACATCCCATGGGCAACTATGCAAATTAATGTCTTCAAAAGGGAGCTGGAGTGCTCTTTGGAGGCAAGAATGCTGAGGCTTCACCTCATATATTTTGGACATGTTGCTAGGAGGGGCTATTCCTTGGAAAAAGACATGAAGCTGGCAAGGGTGGAGGGTCAGCAAGGGAGAGGAAGCCCCTCAGCTAGGTGGATTGACATGGTAACTGCTGCAATGTACTCTTGTGTGTCAGAAAATATGAGGATGCCACAGGATAGAACAAGTTTCAGGTATTTAGTTCATAGGGTCGCTATGAGTCATAATCGACTCAACAGCACCTAACAACAACCACCACCCATAAATACATGCTTCCTAGATATATTTATCTTGTCCAAAGAAGCAATACTTTGAATTGTTGAAGGTAAACATTTTGAGAAGGTGGCATAGAGGAAATTTAAGGATCAGGTACAATTTTTAAAAGATGTTTTTCAGATACTTCCTTATCCTACTATGTTATGTGTATATAAACAGTTGATAAAGGCAAGTACACTTAAGTGACTTCACACTTGAGTCATCATATTCTCATCTAGTAAAGCCAATAATCTGTTAAATTTTTCTTCAGCTGACTCATATTTTATTCTTGGATAACAGATATTCTCTCATTTGTTGTTGTTGTTGTTATGTGCCGTCGAGTCGCCTGCGACTCATAGCGATCCTATGTACAACAGCCCTAAACTCCACTCTGTCCTGCGCCAATCGCACTGTCTCTGATACTCCCATCCCAATTATCCCAGTCACTGAATCAATCCACCTCAAAAAGGGCCTTCCTCTCCTGCGACGTCCCTCTACCCTCCCAAGCATGATGTCCCTCTCCAAGGACCGGTCTCTCCTCACTACATGTCCGAAGTAAGTTAGACGGAGCCTCAGAATCCTTGCCTCCAAGGAGCCACCCGGTTTAACCCTTTCCAGGACAAATCTATTTGTTTTCCTAGCAGTCCATGGTATTCTCAGTACTCTTCTCCAGCACCACAGCTCAAAGGCATCAGTTCTCCTTCTATCCTCCTTGGTCATTCTCTCATTTAAGAAAGAAATTTAATATTTGTGATTAAAATGATTTTCCAAATAACATACTTAAATGTATCAAAAAGAACAGCCTAGAATATTATTGCCAAATTGGATTGCTAAAAATATAGATTTAAAAATATTAATAAACATCTAGCTTTAAGAATATCCTGAAGTTTAAATCTACAAAACTGAAATAAATATTCCTACTTAAATATCCAGTATTTTATTATCTTATAGACTTGAGTCTATTAATACAGTCTTGAAATCAGAATAACTACCAGTTCTACTCTTCATGAATAAACTGAACTAGAAATTTTATACTGTTTTTTGTAATTTGGTTGACAAACATTTTAAAGCTAAATTACTGATTAAAGAAATAATAGTTTCCTTGTTCTTTCAAGCTGCTTTTTGAAATCTTCTGTTCATCTCTTTTACTTGGTATATATCTCTTCCCTTAATTTTGAATTCTAACACTTTAGTGCAATTTCCACATCTTTTCCAACTTCCACTTTGGTCTTTTCTTCCTCCCTTGTCTTTGTAATGACCTTTTGCTTTTTTTCATGAGTTATTTCCTTAATGTTAACCCACAACTCATGTGGTCTTCAATCATTAGTGTTCAATGCCACTAAATAATGCTTGAAATTATTTTGAAAGTCCAGGTATGATGGACTCAAGATCATGTTTGGATTCTTGTGCACTCACCATCATTATCTTCAGCTTCAATTTAAATCTTCACAGGAGTATGGTCTTTTTCCACAGCCACACCTGACCTAGTTTTTCCTGATGATATTGAGCTTCTCCAATGATTCTTTCCACAGATGTAGTCAATCTGATTAGTACCATTAATCAGGTGAGACCCATGTGTATAATCACTATTTGTGGCTTACAAAAAGGTATTTTCAATGAGTAAACCATTGACTGTGAAGAATTAAATCACTCAATTTCCAGTCTCATATCTGTAACCAAGTTTGTTATTCCTGATGACTAGTCCTTCTTTGTTACCAACATTTCCCTTCTAGTCACCAATTATTTTTAATGCTTCTTGATTGCATATTTGGTCAGCTTCAGACTGCAAGGAATGGTAGAATCTTCCTCATCTTTAGTTTTTGGTGCATATATTTGAACAAGAGATAGATACATTAACAGATCTTTAAATGCACATGGATAATATGTTATCACTCACAGCATTGTATTTTAGAATAGGTCTTAAAATGATCTTTTTGACAATGAAAGTAGTATCATTCTTAATCAATTTTCTATTTCTGATGCAATATATCATAGGATTGCATAATTCAAAACCAGTTTTAAAATAAGGGAAAAACTTACTTGACATTTCTTAAGTGATAAGAACTGAAAAGCTAGTCCAAGCCCAAATTACAATAGTAATGCTGTAGGGAAAATCTTGAATAACCAGGAAGCATAAAAAATATGGAAGCAATCCATAGAATCATAAAGAATTGGCTGAAATAGAACCATTTCAGGAAGTAGCATATGATCAAGAATCAATGGAAATAAAGAAGTTCAAATTACACTAAAGGCACTAGCAAAAAACCCTAAAACCTCAGGAATTCATGTGATATAAATTGACATGTTTCAACTAATAGATGCAGCCCTGGACATGTAAAGAAATTTGGAAGGCACCTACCTGAACAACTGACTGGAAGAGATCCATATTTATTCTCATTCCCAAGGAATATGAGCCAAAAGAATGTGAAATTTATCAAAGAAAATCGTTAATATCACATATAAGTAAAATCTCAGATATATTGTATAAGGAAAGGCTGCTATCAGAGACCTCTCCTGAGTACTGAAGTGCAAAGATGTCAGTCTAAAGACTAAGGTGTGCCATAGATCCAGGCCATAGTTTTCACAACTACTTGCTATGTTTCAGAGAGCTAGATAAGGAATAAGCATGACAGAAGAACTGACTCCTTAGAGTTTTGGTGCTGGAGAAGAATATTGAACATACCATGAACTGCCAAGAGAACAAACGGGTCTGTCCTGGAGAGTATGAAATCAAGTTGCTCCTTGGAAGTATTTTGAAGTGTGTTTTTGGGTATCTTGCCAGGAGGGACTAGTTCTTGGAGAAGAACATCATGCTTGGAAATATGGAAGGACAAAACAGAAGAGGAAGACCTTGGATAGGGTAGATTGACACAGTGACTGGGGTAATAGAGGCAGGTGTGCCGAAGACACTGCCATTGACTCAGGATAGGACAAGATTCAGAACTACTGTACATAGGGTTGCTATGGGTCACAGGCAAATCGATGACACATAACAACAACAAGCAAAATCTAGCTTAAGATTATAAAAAAACAGGGAGAACAGTACATCACTAAAGAATTGCCAAAAGTCAAACTGGTTTTAAAAGAAGCTATGACACTGCGGATATCATTGCTGATGTTCATTTAATCTTGATTGAAAACAGAGAATATCAGAAAAATGTCTGTTTGTCTTTTGTTTACCATGCAAAGGCTTTTGATTATGTGGATCATGACAAATTATGGCTAACTGTAGAAGAATAGAAATACTTAATTTTACTCTTATGAAACTTATACCTAGACCAAGAAGATGTTGTGTGAACAGAGAAGACATAGTTTAAAATCAAGAAAACTTTGTGTCAAACTTGTATCCTTTCTCCATACCTATTCAGTCTGTACGTTGAGCAAATAATTCAAGAAGCTATCTTTTATTAATAGTGTTGTGGCATCAGGATCACAGGAAGACTCATCAATGACCTGCTTTATGTAGGTGACTGATAGTACCATGTGTGCTGAAAGTGAAGAGGGCATAAAACACTTGCTGCAGAAATTAGGCATTTCAGCCCTGGGATAGGATTACATCTCAACATAAAAACAAAAATCCTCATCACTGAGTCAATAGCCAACATCATGATAGATGTAGGAAAGTTTGAGGTTGTTAACAATTTCATTTTACTTGAATCCATAATCAATACACTTAGTACCAGCAGTTGAGAAATAAGAAAACCTGTTGTATTGGGAAAATCTACTGCCAAGGACCTCTCCAAAGTGCTAAGGATCAGGGATTTTAACTTAAAGACTTAAGTGAAACTGATATAAGCTCTGACCTTTTCAATTATCTGCTATGAATCTGAAATTTGGACAATGACCAAGAATGAGAGACAAAGAAGTTGTGACTTTGAGTTGTGTTGAAGAAGAAAATTGAATATATCATAAACTATTAGGAAAACAAACAAGTATGTCTTGAAGTACAACCAGCATGTTCCTTACCAATATGAATGGTAAAGTTTCCCACACATGCTTTGGGAATGTTGTTAGAAGGGTCCAGCACAACTCAAAGGCATCATTTCTTGTTCTGTCATCCTTAGTAATTATTCAGCTGTCAGATGCAGAGCAAGTAATTGTGAAGACCATGGACTGGATCAGGTGCACCTTAGTTTCTAGACTGACATCATTGTTCTTTAGCACTCTGGAGAAATCCCTGACACCAGACTTTCCTAAAGCAACTGATTTTTTGATTTCTTGATTGCTGATGCAAAGAAGGCTGACTGTTGATCTGAGCAAGATGGAATTGTTAACAACCTCAATCTTTTTCCTGTCTACATTGATGCTGCCCATTGAACTGGTGGTGAAAATTTTTGGTTTCTTAATGTTCAAATGCAGTCCATATTGAAAGTACATGTTGACCTTTTGCAGCAAATGTTTCAATTCTCCTTAGTTTTGGTGAGCAAGGTTGTGTCATCTTCATAATGCAGGCTGTTGATGAGTCTTCTTATTCTGAAGCCACATACTTCTTCATAAAGTCCAGCCTCTCAAACTATCTGTTGTGCACATAGATTGAAACAGTATGGATAAAGAATACATTCCTAACACACTTCTTTCCTGATTTTGAACCACACACTGTTCACTTGTTCTGTTCATAAAACAGCTTCCTGGTCTAGGTATAGGTTTCACATGAGCATAACAAGTGTTCTGGGATTCCCTTTCTCAATGTCTGCCAAAGTTTTTTGTGATTATATACAGTCTTTTTTTTCCCTTTAGTGTTCAAGGCCTCAAACCTGTTCCTGATATGTTTGGTGTTTTGTGGGTTTTTTTTTTTTTTTTAAATCAAGACAGGATAGACACTAGGTCATTTTGATTCTTGTGGATTTGTTTAAATATTCTTTTTTGTTTGTTTTTATTACACTGATTTATTTACAAAGTTCAAAGACATTGTTTAATTATCTTTAGTTTCAGTTTGAACATGCACAAGAATTATTGTTGTTGTTGTTGTTGTTGTTAAGTGCTATCATGTTGTAGGTGACTCATAGTGACCCTATGAACGAAAGTCCTCAACACTTGTACAACTTTCATCTTTTCTCTAAATTCAGCGGGTTTCCATAGGCAACCTATTTCGGAAGTGGATGCCACTCCTGCTCCTTAGCTTGTTCACATCAGGGAGCTCCACCAAACACTGTCCACCGTAAGTAACCATTATCACATTTGACATATCAGTGTTAATGTTCAGCTTCACAGCAACCATGAGTTACCTCTGTACAGTAAGTGGACAAAACAGGGCTATATGACCTAGAAGAATGTTTGACCAAAAACAAAAACAGGCCTGAGGGCCTCAGATTAAAGTCACCCACCTTTGACTTGGGAGCATCACTTTCCATCCGCTAGGCCAACTGATCTCTATGTTGTTGTTGTTGTTAAGTGCCATCAAGTCATAGGTGACTCATAACAACCTTATGAACGAAAGACCTGGACACTTGTATAACTTTTATCCTTTCTCCAGATTCATAGGGTTTCACAAGAGTAGCTGATGATTTGTTCCACAGTCAGCACCTGACCTGCTTTTCTTAGTTGATTTTGAGCTTCTCCTGTAATTTTTTCCACATATATAAACCACCTGATTTCTGTGTAGTTCATTAAGATAAGTCCATGCATACAGTAACCATTTGTGGAGGCTTGGTTTTGTGGAGTTGGGTTTTTTAATATATAAAAGATATTTGCAATGAATAAATCAGTTTATACAAAATTCTATCATTCTATCTCCAGCCTCATTCTGTCATGAAGTCTATATTTTCCAACTACTAATCTTTCTATCTTGTTTCCAGTTTTTGCATTCAAGTCACCAAGTATTATTAATGAAGCTTGATTACATATTTGATTGATTTCAGACTACAAAAGTTTGTAGAATCTTCTATTTCCACCCTTTTTGCTCTAGTTGTTGATGCATATATTTGAATTACAGTCATATAAACAGTTCTTCCTTGTATGTGTATTAATATTATCCTATCACTCACAACATTGTATTTCAGGATGGATATAGAAATGGTCTTTTTTACTAATAATGTAACCGCAATTTTACAAACTTTTTCATTTCTGGCATAGTAAAGTATAAGATTGTTATTTCTTCCCCCCCCCCCTTGTTATGTATCATCAAATCGGATCTGACTGGCACAGGAGGAGATTGCCCCTCCTCCAGCCGAACATCTGGTGTATTCAAACCATGTGCCTTCAATATTGCAGCGCAACAACTTGCAACTAGACCACCAGAACTCCCTAAGACTGTTGATTCAAAGTGTCTCATGGAAATCCAACTCAGCTTGCCAGTTCCTAATATTGCAATATTTTTAGGCTCTCTATTTCTTTTTTCCCAAAAGCCTGGGAGCAGAGCTTCCCAAGAGCCTGGTAGGAGCCAGCCAAACCAGGAACAACATGGCCGGTTCTTCGTCTACGACTCAACGGCATCAAACAGCAACAACAACATTTCTTTTCTAACAATGTCCAAATTTACTACATTCATACTTCATACATTCCATGTTTTAAATTATTAGTGGCTTTGAAAGCAGGAGTGGCATCTACTTCCTAAACCACATGCCTCTGGAAACTCTATGAACTTGGAGAAATGACATTAGTTACAGAAAGGGTTCATAGGTTTGCTATGAGTCATGCTTGACTCAACAGCAATCAACAACAACAACATTTGCAAATCAGGCCTTGTTTTTGCCAGTTCCTTGAGAACAGCCTGAATTTCCTCCTTCATCACCGTTGCCTCTTGATCATATGTTGTTTCATGAAATTCTTCTGTGTCAGCCAATTCTTTTGGGGACAGTGACTCTGTATACTAGTTTCATCTTCGTTTAATGCTTCCAGCCTCATTTCTATCACCAAGTCGATGTTTTGTGATTCCTGATTCTTCTTCCCTGTTCCCAATTTGTGCTTTACCTATTATTATTAATATATCTTAGTTGCATGTTTGATTAATTTTTGTTTACAAAAGTTGGTAGAAATTACTTTTTAAATTATGAATGTGACCTTATTTTCCCTTACCTCTTCAACTCTAGTAGATTTTCTAACTCAAAATGTCCCATGCCAATCTATCTCATTTTGCCAATACCGAGAATGCCAATATTTCTCTGTTCCATTTCTTTCTTAACAATGTCCAGTTTCCTTCATTCATGCTTTCACATTCCACATTCCAATCATTAGTATCTGCTTAGATCTATTTCTCCTCATGTGTTTCTAAATTTGAGGTGTCATGTCTGCCAGTCTACTCTAAGTGTACTCTAAGTGTACAAAGGGTTTTTGAAAGCCTGTTATTTCAAAAGTGATTGGCCAAAGCTTCTTTCAAAGTTGTAGGAATTGATGAAATACCAATTGACATATTTCAACAAACAGGTGGTACCCTAGACATGCTCATCAAGAATTCTGGTGACCAACTAACTGGAAGAGATTTATTCTCATTTAAAAAAAAAAAGATGACCTGACAGAATGTGGATATTATAGACCGATATCACTAATACCACATGCAAGTAAAATTCTGCTGAAGATTATTACAATGACAGAAAATTATCAGAAATACAAGCTGGGTTAAGAAGAGGCTGACACTACAGACATTATTGTCAATGTCAGAAGGATCTTGGCTGAAAGCTAAGAGTACCAGAGGAGTGTCTGTCTGTTTCATTGACTATGCAAATACATTTGACTATGTAGATCACAAGAAATTGTGGCTAACCTTGAGAAGAATGGAAATAACAAGAATACTTAATTCTGCTTGTGAGAAACCCATACTTGGATCAGGAAGCAGTCGTCCAAACAGATCAAGGAAATACTTCATGGTTCAAAAGCAGGAAAGGAGTGTATCAGGGGTGTATCTTGTCTCCATACCTTTTCAATCTACATGCAGAACAGATCATTCTGGAGGCTGGACTTTATAAGGAAGAATATGGCATCAAGATTGGTGGAAGTCTCAACAACCTTTGTAATGCATATAATATAACTTTGCTTGCTAAAGTGATCCTGAGGCATTTGCTGCAGAAGGTCAAGTACTGTAGTCTTCAATATGGATTGAAGCTCAATATCAAGAGCACAAAGATTCTCACAGGGCCAATTGGCAACACCTTGATAGACGGAGAAGTGATTGAGGTGGTTAGCAATTTCAGCTTGATCAGCTCCTACAATCAATTCTTGGCACCAGCAATCAAAAATCAAAAGATAAATTACATTAGGGAAATCTGCTGTCAGGGACCTCTCCAAAGTGCTAAAGACCCATGATGTCAGTATAGGTACTTAGGTGTGCCTGATTCAAGCTGTCGTTTTTGCAATTACTGGCTGTGCATCAGACAACAGGACAGAAAAAGAATTAGTGTCTTTGAGTTTTGGTGCTGAAGAAGATAATTGAACATATCATGGACTGCCAAGAGAACAAATAAGTCTGTCCTGTAAAGGGTGAAATCAGGTTGCTCCTTGGATGCAAGGATTTTGAGGCTTTGTCTCACATGCTTTGGGCACATGGCCAGAGGGATCAGTCCTTGGAAAAGGGCATCATGCTTAGAAAGGTGGAAGGACAGTATAGGAAAGGAAGAACCCGGATGAGATGGATTGACATGGTAACTAGGGTAATGGGGATAGGTGTGTTGGAGTCAGTGAGACTTGCTCAGAGTAAGTCAGGGTTAAGAACTATTTTACATTGGTTCAATATGAGTTGTACACAACTTTATGGCACATAACTGCAGCAACAATAACAACATTTGTAACTATTCCTACTCATTTTTATTTCCCAAAATGAGGGTTCAACCTTCAGCCCTATTATCAATGGTCTATGTGTACTCTATTGTTCATAGGATTTTCCAAGGCCTATGAATAGAAGCAGTTAGCTAATCCTTCTTTCTAGTTCATCTTAATTTGGGAGCTCAGCTTTAGTACAGTATTTGAAAGACAAGTATTTTCCCTAAAAGAACAGATAATAGACAAGCAAACATAATATGTATCTAAGCTATTAAGAGTATTAACATGCAGACACTTCATCAATACAAAAACAAACAGATAAATCCAATGTTACCTATCTTTGGCATTGCCCCTCTCCGCATACTCTCAAACCCTTCCATCAACCTCCAAACTTACTCACCCACTCCTACTCCCAGATCACCATGAATAATATCCAGGTGAGGCCTGTAACTACACCTTAATAGAATGGCTCAGTCCTCCAGTCCCTAGTACTCACCTGTGATAATGGTGCTCTGGCCCTCCCATTGTGCTGTGTCTGGGAGCTCCTGCTCCAGGTCTCCTTAGATTGGCTCCTGCTGTGCTTTTGGGTGCTGTGTGCTGCAGGACTCCCTGGTCTTGACTCTAAGCTCCCCAGCACAGCATGCACCTGGGTGATGTTGCTTGTGGGCAGGCTCATTAAAAAATAAAAGAAAAAAAAGGCTATGTATACTTTATGCATAGTTACCCTCTGTGAAAGAAATATAACTGTTCCACTGGGTTTTCTTTCCTCTGAGAATTAAAGAATAGTTGAATTGGTTCAACTTACTAAATTCTTGAGTAGCAATTCAACAGTTAATCTTTTATTCCAGCTGGATTTGTTTTATACTTTTATACGTGTTAACATTTCCATGTCCTCTTACTCTCTTATCATTCTCTCCTGAGGCGCTGCTCTTAAGAGAATGACACTCATTTTACCTGTGCGTGTTACAGGTTTTTCCTAATGTGAGGAGCCCAGTGTAATTCTTCATGAGCTGTACATATTCATCCATCCTCAAGGTTCCAAGAAACTTCTGGATCACTGAAGATTTCTGTCATCACTTCATGTAGCATTTCTTCTCAGTATACTCCTCTCAACAACTTGCTGTGTTGTTGTTGTTAAGTGCCATTGAGTTGTCGATGACTCATAGAAACCCTATGAATGAACACTTGTATAATTTTAATCCTTTCTCCAGGTCCATAGGGTTTCCAGAGGCAAGCTATTTCAGAAGTGGATGCCACTTCTGCTTCAAGCTTGTTTTAATCAGGGAGCTACCACCAAACACTGTCCACCATGGGTAACCATTATCACATTTGACACATCAGTGTCATAGTGTTCAGCATCACAGTAATGATGAGTTACCTCTGTACAGCAAATAGACCAGTGTTATACCACTTAGAAGAATGTTTGACCAAAGCCAATTAAAACCAGGCCTGAGGGCTGCAGATTAAAATCACTCACCTTTGACTTGGTAGCATAACTTTCTGTCCACCAGGCCAACAGAGCTCTGTGTTGTTGCTGTTATTAAGTGCCATCGAGTGGTAGACAACTCATAGAAAATGTTAATAAGCACCTTGAGAAACGAAACCTACTCAGGACATAAGGTTAGCACTCTAACATAATGCATACCCCAAAATACAAATAAAGGTCTCTGTGTGTGTGCAAACCAAACAATATCAATATAGTGATGTGAGTGTGTGTGAGAGAGAAGAGAGCACACACCTGAGAGCATTATATATGCACATTTCAACCATGAAATAGTAGAAGTGAGAATAGATTAACAGGACATCTATTTCTGTGGCATAAGTGCACATCTTGGGTACCACCTGTTAATAAAGTCAGGAAAATGGAAATTGCTATTAAGACTGCAGAGATTAGAGGAGACAGCTGAAGAGAATGGAAAGGGAGACATCCAGGATAGTAAAAGAATAGGCTATTGAGACTTTGATTCAGAAAGGCATGACAGTCGTACGGCAAGAGTCAGGAGCTTTATTTTAAGCTATGCTGCAGATTTAGCCAGGGACCCCTGGGCAATTGACATATGTAATTTATGACTCTCTGGCTGGCTTAGTATTTCTGACCTGAGAGTTTGTAATTGTGACTGGTGGCAGCTGTCATGAAAGTACAGTAAGCAAGATGATGTTCTATGCGTGGGGAGACACCAAAGCTGCAATAGAAAATCTGCTATAGAAGAAAAGGAAATATTTTTAGTCAGGATTTACTATGAACAGGTCATTTTGTGAATAAGGCTTATGAATTGTAATCCTCACTGTAAGAGTACTCATGTGTTTCAAAGCTCTCAGAAAACGGCAAAATAATCTTCCAGTCTGTAGCAGGTCAGAAGAGCAGCAGGACTCAGGTAGATAAGCTAATGGACAACATGCTGAGTGAAATATCTGGGTCACAAAGGGACAAATACTGCATAGCACCATTGTTATAAAGCAGATCTGACTTGGAGGGGGCGATTAGGAGGAGAATAGGATAAGCATGAGTGGATAATAATCATTGAATTGACAGATGAAGAAAAGAACTGCTTAAAAGATATAAAAGAAATACATGATTAGGCATTATGCATACATATGACAACAGCCCAGAATAAAAAGTACATCATTTTAAAGAGGACTGGGGGGAAAGGGGGTGGTAGGTAATCATGCAACAATTAATGCTATAAATGCACAGGAAACTGTTTTTCTCACTCATGTGGAGCAGCTGGTGGATCTGAACCAACTGACTGTGTTGACAACACAACTTCTCACCCCTGTTGTTGTGCACCATTGACTTGGAACTGACCCATAGCTGACCCTCCAGTGGGTTTTCAGAGGCAGTTGGTTATATGGGAGGAGAGTAAACATCTTTCTCCTGTGGAACAACTAACTGCTGGAGGTGAACCATGTGCCTTTAGGTTGGCAGTGAAACTCCTTACCACTAAACTACCAGAGATCTCTCCTTACCACTGTGGTGGTTGTTTGTGTGTGCCATTGAGTTGGAACTGATCCTCTAGTGGGTTTTCAGAGGCAGATTAACCACTCAGGAGGAGACCGGCTATCTTTCTTTCACAAAGCAGCTGGTAGATTTGAACTGATTGCCTTCAGGATTGCTGCACAGTTTCTTACCATGAGGCCGCCATAAATGGAACCATTTGCCATTATAAAATATCCATTATCATTAATAACATTTTGTTTTGTTTTTAATTCCATCTTGTCTGATACCAATATAACCACTCTAGCTTTCTTATGTATGCTGTTCACACTATATATCTTTTTCTATCCTTTTATTTCTCGTCTTCACAACTTTGAACACAAAATTCATCTTGTGTTATAGAAAACGTTATTGGGGTTTGCTTCCTTATCTAATTTGACATCCCTTGTTTTGAATGTATTAGCTAATTAACTTATATTTAGTGCTATTGTTGATAAAACTGAAATTTATGACTTTCATTTTACATTTTCTCCTTTATGCCTCATATTTTTTTTGATTGCTCTACTCTTGGTTTATTGGTATATTTTGCTTTAATTATGTTTTCTAATATAATATCAGAGAATGCTGCAATTTTGATTTAGCCATTGAGCATAATTCTGAAAAACCAACAGGGAAAGGAATCCTCATAACAAAAAAGAATTTCAGTTTTCTTAAATTTCAACGGAAATTTATTGCATTTATCCAATTTTTTTTTTTTTTTTAGTGTTTGGGTTTTTTAAGTGTTTGCTTTTTCTCTAATGCTTCTAATTCTTTTATCACTGTCTTTATACCTGAAGAATTTCCAACCATTAACACATTTGACACATCAGTGTCACAGTGTTCAGCCTCACAGCAACCACAAGTGACCATGGTACGGCAACTTGCAACAAAAACAATGAAAGACAGGCCCGAGGGCCGCGGATTAAAAGTCCACCTTTGGCTTTTTTATGTTATAGCACCTGGAAAAGTACATGGTACAGAAATATGAAAAAAGTAGACATTTTATAAGTAAATAAATAATTTTATGTTGTTGCTGTGTACCATCAAATCAGAACAGATCTCTAACTGACCCTCCAGTGGGTTTTCAGAGGCAATTAATCACACAGAAGATTGACCATCTTTCTCCTGCAGAACAGCTTGTGGAATTGAACCATGGGCCTTGGGAATTCCAGCACAACTTCTTACCAGTAGGCCACCAGAGCTCCCTAAGTTTATATTGAAATGTTAAAAAAATTTGTCAAATATTTCTATCTTTGAGAATTATTATGACAGTTCTAAATCTAATATCTTTGCTTTATTTTCACTATATTGTTTTCTTTGACTTAACAAGTGAATATGTATTAATTTAATTGAAAAGTATATTTTAAAAAGAAAATCCAAGTCAACTATGAAAAAGAAAAAATATCCATAATAATGATGAGTCTGCAAAAGTATCTTGTTATGTTCTGGGCATATTTGACAAATATAAGTTATTATACTTTGTTCACTTTGTTATCTGAATTGAGATGCATAATTACTAAATAAGGCAGTAGAAAGAAAGAGCAAGGAAGATTAAATATTGGGTCAAGAACTTAAGACGAGGTTCTGAATACTTCATAAAAAAATCACTGTCCAAATGCTTCAAAAAAATTCTTAAAAAAGATGAAAAGTTGAAGAAAATGTTATTACCTTTTAATTTTATGAAAATCAATCTAAGAAAGAAAATGTTTTTCTTTTTTTCTTATGTTGTTGTTGTTGTTATGTGCTGTCGACTCACTTGCGACTCATAGCGACCCTATGTACAACAGCCCTAAACTCTATAAACAAGAAATTTATTTCATTTCATACTATTCAGAAAAATTGTATCTAACAAAAAGAAGATATTTTAAAATATCCATAAAGCTATTGCTTGAAAATATTTTCAATAAATCTGAATACATTTCAATTCTATTTATATTTATGTGTATAATTCTCTCATTTCCAAATTGAGAGTTGTTTGTGCAAACATTTCCAAAGAGCAACGCTGAGACAATTTCCTTCTTTCTTCTAGCAAAAAGGTCAACATTTTTACCCTAATTGTGTCCTAGCCACTTGTGGCTGAAGGTAGACTGGAGTCATTGACCTTGAGGTTCAAGTTTCCATGTCTCCTATTACTAATCTCCTGAGACAGCATGTCCCCAAACAGCATTGCTTTGGGTCATGTTTTTGTATAATTCCTTCCCATAATAACCCAGTAAGAATCCCTCAGTCTGAAAATGGTGAAAGATGATCCTTGAAAAACCAAATTAGGCTCTGTGAAGAACCCTTTGAACTTTGATCATCTTGTAGAAATTTCATGGTCTTTATAAACTTCCCAATCTATAATTTTCCTTCTGATGCTTATGAAAATAGTGCAGTAAAGAAAACCTTGTTGTTGTTTTTGTTAAGTACCATCGAGTCACCTGTGACTCAAAGCAACCCTATGTACAACAGCTCTGAAGCCTGCCCTGTCCTGAGCCAGTCTCACTGACTCCAACACATCTACCCTTATTACACAAGTTACTGTATTGAGCTTGGAAATAAAATTATTTGGGCTCCAATTACATAAGCAACAAACTAAGAAATGGCTTTCCCCAAAAGAACTATATCTTGCCAAGGATCAGTCTCTATTTTTATAAATTATCACATGTTGTTGTTGTTATGTGCTGTCGAGTCGCTTGCGACTCATAGCAACCCTATGCACAACAGCCCTAAACTCTGCTCTGTCTTGTGCCAATCGCATTGTCTCTGACACTCCCATCCTGATAACCCCAGTCACCGAATCAATCCACCTCATAGAGGGCCTTCCTCTCCTGCGCTGTCCCTCCACCCTCCCCAGCATGATGTCCTTCTCCAAGGACCGATCTTTTCTTACAACATGTCCAAGGAGCCTCAGAATCCTTGTCTCCAAAGAGCCACCAAGTTTAACCCTTTCCAGGATGAATCTGTTTGTTTTCCTAGCAGTCATGGTACTCTCAATACTCTTCTCCAGCACTACAGCTCAAAGGCATCAATTCTCCTTCTGTCCTCCTTGGTCATTGTCCAACTCTCTGATGCATAACAAGTGATTGAGAATACCATGGCCTGTATCAGACACACTTTAGTCTCCAGAGAGACACCATTGCTCTTCAGTACTTTGGAGAGGTCCGTAAAAGCAGACTTTCCCATGGCAATGCACCTTTTAATTTCCTGGCTACTGGTGCCAAGAGTGTTGACTGTGGAGCCAAGCAAACTAAAGCTGTGTAAAATCTCAATCTCTTCACCATCCATCCTGATGCTGCCAATTGGCCCAGTGGTGAGAATCATTATCACATAGCTTACTTTTTTCCTTTCTTTCCATCTATCTCTTATTCTCTTCCATATAGTCTATACAAAAAAAAAAAAAAACTGCACCCACTTCTAAGCCCACGCATAAAAAGAAGAAACAAAATAAGTACCTTAAAGTTATTCTTTTTCTATTTTCATCCATCACAGGACTAAGTGCCAGAGTAAATCAAAACAAAAATATAATTCCTTGGGACACAGTTGAGTTTCAAACACTAAAAAAAATTTCCCGTTGGCCTCAGAATAATATTACCCTATGGCTGCATATAAGATCTTCATATTATAAACTATACACTGGTCTAACAAAAAACAAAGTCCTTTACCTCTGCAGGAAAAAATTGCACTTTGTTGCTGCTATTTCAGTGCAATGCCTATGAAAATATACCCTTTAGTATCAATTGACTTCTTTATTTTTAATTTAATTTAAAAGTTTCTTTAGCACATTGATTCCCTAACTCTTCACACTAGTATATAGTTTAAAAACATTTTAAGAGTTAAATTCATTGTATGCTTAACAATGCTCAGTGCCAATATTTTATTGTTGATATTGGCTATTAAAATGTATCTGTTGCAATGATACTTTTTGCTTTGTGCATTTTTCCTATTAGTTAAAAAAAAGTCTCTGAATTGGACTGGGAATCTAATCTAATAAAATCCCCCTTGTCTCCCTAAGACAGTGTTTCTTGGCTCTAAATGTGTAGGCTCACCTATAATTGTAAAATATTGGATAAATGATTCTGTCCCATGATTCTTTTTAAAGTCATATTAAGGGAATAAGGATGAAATTAAAGTTATATAAGATGGAAACAACACAGATGGAAAAATATTAATACAAAGATGCACAATTCCATAAATTTGAATAACTAAACTGAAGACCACTTGCCACAGATAGATACAATAACTCAGAGTAGCAATAATTAGTTGTAACTTTTCTTACTGAAAAAATAAAAAAGATATTTTAAATCCAAAATTATAGTGTGTGGGAAATTTTCTTAAATTCAGTGATGGTAAAACAAGTATGGAAGGACAATCAGAGAAAATAAAATTACAAATCTCAAGCTATCAATGATAACTAACTACAGTAGATGAAACATCTGATAAAAATCAAGTATCTCTTATCAGGGACAATAAAATCAATAATATAGTGCAGGAAATAGTGTATGGCTATTTTTTGCTCTCTGAAGAGAAATATGAAGCAATGAGGAAATTGAGATTGAAAATATCCTATACTCATATTGAAAACATGCTACACCCTCTGCTGCTGGAGGAGGTAATTCAGAAATTAGGTAAGTAGGCCTAAAACTGTTAAGGGCTGCTGACTAAAGAGGGATTCAAAAAGTACATATAAGACTGTCAGAAGACGCATTCTTGTAACCTGAAGAGAATCTTTGCTACCTTGGAACGCTAACTCTAAGCTAATAATTTTCATCATAATTATCTGCCCAACTATTAGGAAATCAAAAGAAGAATTACGTAAGGAAAATCTGCTGTCAGGGACTTCTCCAGAGTGTTAAAAAGCAATGATGTCAGCATAGAGACTAAGGTGTGCCTGATTCAGGCATGGCCTTTGCAATTACTTGCTGTTCATCAAAGAGCTGGACAATGACTAAGAATGACAGAAGATACTTTTGCATTGTAGTCCTGGAGAAGAGTATCTGAACACGAGAACAAACAGGTTTGTTTTGGATAGGGTGAAACCAAGCTGCTTCTTGGAGGAAAGGATTTTGAAGTTACAGCTAGCATACTTTGGACATGTTGCCAGGAAGGACCAGTCCCTGGAGAAAGACATTATGCTTGGAAAGGTGGAGGGAAAGCATAAAAGAGGAAGACACTGGAGAAGATGAATTGACACAGTAACTGTGGTTATGGGGGTAGGTGTGTCAGAGACAGTGAGATCAGCTCAGAATAGGGCAGTGTTCAGAGCTATGGCACATGACACATGACAACTTAAATCAGCTTCATAGAAGTCATCACATTCAGAAATACGGAATTATTGTTCATAAAATGAACTTGAAACCATAAGAAAAAAAGTAGAGAAAGAACAGAAACAATGAACCACAGATGGAGAGGAATATTAATATAAATATGCAACTTTCCATAAATTTGAATAACTAAACTTAAGAAAACTTGTCACAGCTGAGATACAATAACTCAGAGTAGCAATAGTGAAAACCCACTACCACTGAGTAGATTCCAAATATCAGGTTCAGAAGGACATAAGTCTTTATGAGAGGAAACTGCCTGTCTGGAGCAATCCACAGGAGTAGCTGGTGGTTTCAAATTCCAGCCCTTTACTTGGTGGCACAATACCGATATGGTGCCCTGTGTCACCAGGACTCCGCAATGACGTGAGACATAAAATATGAGCTAATAGCACTCAGTTTAAAAGTAGAAAGAAAAGGAAAGTCATAGTAAGAAAAAAGGTAACATTTTTCGTAAACATGGAAGAAAAACAGACATAAGATAAACAAAGAAGTAAAGACTTATTAGAAAATATAAGATGCAAAGAGGGTAAAGTAACCACATAAATATAAATGTATCTAAAAGCTCCTGTGAGAAAAAAATTAAGTGACTAGTTTTTAAATATGGATTTCATATAGTGAAGCAATTTACAACTTGAAAGAGCAAATCATGACTTAAAATAAAAGTTATGTTTTAAATGCCATCCTTGTGTTACTATGATTCATGACAACCGTTTATATAAACAGCCAATCTGAACCTGGCCCTTCCCTATGCTTAACCATCTCTGATATGTTGAGCCCATTGCCATAGACACTCTGTCAATCCATCTTGTTGATGACCTTCTTCTTTCTCTGACTTTCCACCTGTTTTAGTAATGACCAATCCCTCCTGACAACATGCCCAAAGTATGTGAAGCAAATTACCACCATGCTTGTCTCTAAGGTATACCCGGTTTGCACTTCTTGCAAGACAAACTTGTTTGTTCTTTTGGTAGTCCTAGTGGGTAAAGATGTGCAATAAAAATTTAAAGAGATAAAAGATAAGAGAGAGATAAGAGATAGATACATATATATAGAGAGAGAGATAGAGGGATAGATATATATCCCCCCTCACCCAAAAATAATTAGGTAAGTTCTAGTGCAGGAGGATGAGTGATTGCCTCCCCTGTGTTTTACTGCCTCTGAAAAGCTGCTGGAGGGTCAGCTAAGGGTCTGTTCTGACTCAAAGGCATACAACAACCTGTGAGTAAGGAGTGGGCTTCCAGGTAGCACAACCAGGCAGTTAGAATCCACCAGCTGCTTCATAGAAGCCATTTGGGCAGTCTTCTCAGTGTGATCTATATCCTCGAAAAACTTGCTGGATGGTCAGTTATGACTTTTTTGGGAGAAATAAAATTGTATGAAATAATAAGCTTCAACACATAGCCTTATAAAATTACTGGGTTTCAATGATAAACATTTGTTTGAACATACAGGAGGGAAAAGAAATGAAAGCAGACTCCAGTAGAGAAACTAGAAAACAAAAACAAAAACTTTGTATGAAAATCAACACAATCAATAAGAGTGCATCTAAATTCCAAAATCAATCTCCATAATAGTCTATGTGTTTCCTACTGCCAAAGGGGCCCTTTAGAGTAGTGACAGAAGACCTTCACCCTGAAACCCACAGTGTCCCTTTTCAGCAGGAAGTAGCTAAGAGAATACGCCATCCCCTTTTCCTTATGACTCAAGGTGAAGTCTCTCTCAGGGAGGAGTGATAGGGAATGGCAAAGGACACAGTGACAAAGAAGATTAATCAGAACTGGCTTTGACAAGCACTGTGGCATTTGGACAAGAACAAACTGGGAGGAGGGTAGAGAGAATAGTGCAACAATGAATGAATGGAAACCCAAAATCTCTGTAAATGTTTATGAAAATTAATAAAATATAGAAAAAAAAAGAAATTAAAAAAAAAATGATAAAGTAGCTCAGGTTTTCCACAAGATGCTCTGCTGAAGAAGGTGGGGCAATTTCTCCTGTACCAGTTAGATCCGATTTGATGGCTACACAACAGGGTAAAAAAAAATCAGGCTTTTCCCAAACACATCATCAGTGGCAGCATTTTACGTCATAATAAATACACTAATACTCAAAATCTAATGCAAAAACCATTAAGCTATAGCAGTGTTATGTGCAACCAAACTGTTGGTTTCTTGGGCCAGGAGTGCTTGTGGAACAGAACAGTATGTGAACAAGTGATAAATGGGTAAATAAGTTAATGAACTCATTGTTGCCAGATGAGTTTAATTCCTCTTTTGGACATCTGCAGGAAGGTACCTAGCAAATTTAGATATAGACTACTGGAGCCCCCGGAGAAAGTAATAATACAAGCAAGGACAGCATAACACTCACTAATTTTCAGGCTCTAGTGGTAAGAAGCTGTGCTGTCAATCCGGAGACCACAGTTTGAAGCTACCAGCTGTTACATGGAAGAAAGATAGGCAACCTCCCATGTGATTAACTGCTCCTGAAAACCTGCTGAAGGGTCAGGTATGAATGAATCAGTTTCATGACAACATGGAAAGCCCTTTACATGAATCAATTAATTGATTTTTCATATCCATACAAGTAAGTGATGCTACCAAGCCAAAGGTTGGTGATTTTAATCTGTGGCCCTCTGGCCGGGTTTTAGTTGGTTTTGGTCAAACATTCTTCTAAGTGACAAAGCACTGGTCTGTCCATTTGCTGGACAGAAGTAACTCTTGGTGGCTATGATGCTGAATACTGTGACACTGGTGTAAAATGTGATAATGGTTACCCTTGGTGGACTGTGTTTGGTGGAGCTCCCTGATTAAAACAAGCTTGGAAGCAGGAGTGGCATCCGCTTCCGAAATAGCTTGTCTCAGGAAGCTCTACGAACTTGGAGAAACGATGAAAGTTATTCAAGTATTCAGGTCTTTTGTTCATAGGGTCGCTAGGAGTCATCTACGACTAGACAGCACTTAACAACAACAACATCTAAAGAAGTAGGTATCAATATTATTTTTATATCCATTTTTGTCATCATTTTTGTAGCTGTTGTCCAGTTGATTCTGACTCATAGAAAACTCAGTAGAGTTCTCTAAGCTATATAAGTTTTATGGGAATAGGACACCAGGTCTTTTTTTTAGGGGGAACCTCTGGATGGACTTGATCTATCAATATTTCAGTTAGTGCCAAAGTATTTAATCTTCACACCATGAGGACTCTTTCATCCATTTTACACATGAAAAATGAGAAGAACAAAATGGTTAAGTCACAGTCTCAAAATTATATACCTATTAATAACAAAGTGTGCATTTTAAGTCTTGATCTTTATGAGTAGTTGTTTAGAGAAAAAAAGGGGGGCATTAAGAGACTGCAATGAAAGGAAGGATCATTTCAAGGCAAATACACTGACAATAATATCAGACACTAAGGACAGGCCAAGCACCATCTGGTAGACAATTTCAAAAACAATTTCAACAAGAGGTGAAGGCAGAAGCCAGACTAGGGTGAAAAGAAATAGTGTAGGTGAGTACAAGGAAACCAAGAATGTGGATAAATATTTAGAAATGTTTGACAAGTTAGAAGGGTCGTGTCTCTGTAAGAAAGCCTGAATACGTTTTTCTCTGTAAGAAGTCTAAACTTCAAAATCGTAATTTTTGCCTTATAACCATATAAGAACCATTTCTCAAAAATATACCTACACAAAGTATTTGTTTTAGATCCTTGTTGTAAATATTGTTATAGTGACCAAGCAGAATGTCAAGAGAGAACTGAAAAACAGATATATTTTCAGTATAAGCAACAAAGAATTGTCGATGATCTGCAAGACTATTCAGTTATTTCTAGATGTGTCCTGCCACTAAGTAAAAAATTTTGTAGGGCTTTTTTATACTCTAGTTTAAAGCTGTGGGGCTTTTATTTTTACTAAGATTATATAGTCCAGGACATTGCTTATTTATTATAGTGATTTTAGTAACTGAGTAACTAAAACACTGATTTTAACAGACATCACTTAAGTAATAGGCTGCAGAACACATAAGAGTACATTTAACTAAATAAGAAAGAGTATTTAAAAGTCTGACAACTCTTATTTGGTTACCTAGCAATATTGCCCAGTAACAGACTATCTCCAGAATGGGTCAAGTAACAAGTCTGCATATGCTTCAGATTTTAAAACTGCAAATTTACACAACATAGGAGACCTCTCAGTCTTGAGGTCTCATATAAATAGTTACAACACACCCAGGATATTTGGGCACATTTCTTCAACCATACAAAGAGAGCTTCTCATTTTAAAGCTCAAAAATAGATGACCAGCTGTTGCAATGCTTCCTTTGATAATCTGTCTCATGGATAGAGGCAGCCAACTACCTCTCTTTCCCTAGCCTTCTCTTTTATAACCACTTACAGCATCTGGAAGATAACAAATGAGGGAATTTGTATTTTTTTCTGTCAAAAAGCAGTCTGTCACTATACTGAAGTAGCAGAAAATATGAATATAACATACTAAGCAAGGTTGCCCTGCATTTACCAGGTAAGAATTCTGTGAATAGGCACAATCAGACTGTATGACACATGCGAGCATCATTAGGCATGTAGGTCAGTGGGGGACTGCTGTGAGCAGAGCCCACACCACACAAATTGTTACTAAAGCTTCTAAATTGAGAGCTAGTCCTGGCTGACATTTAATGGCTTTCAACCATGCAGTGAGTTCTAAAGGAGCAGATATTCCTTGTTGTGCGTGTTCTCTCCAATATCTAAAAACCAACTTGAGTTTTTAAAAGATAACACATTAGACACATAACATGTAATCAATAACAAAGTAAACACTTTCTGACTCTCTCTGCTAATGTTTATGCATTTCATGTTAATTTTCCTTTATTCTCACCAAAAAATATCTCCCTTATGATTGTGGTTGACTTAACCTTCAAAGAAGGCCCAAAAGACATAAATTAAACACTTATAAATGGCTTCCTACTATAACCCTCATGTCATATAATTACAGAATCTACTCTCTTTTTCCTATTACCTAGAGTCACCCTATAATCCTCCCTCTGAGTTCATCTAATCCCCAAAATATTATTGCTGTTGAGTACCATCAAGTTGGAACTGAGCCATAGCTGACCCTCTAGCCAGTTTTGAGAGGCAGTAAATCACACAGGAGGAGAGTGTTCAATCCTTCTCCCATGGAGAACTGGTAGATTTGAAATGCATGCCTTTGTGTGTGCAGCACAATCTATCTGAACTGTTTCTCTTTGAAGTGCTATTGTCAGCTTCTACAATGTTCCCTTCTCTGCCTACTAGTATAATAGAAGGGATGACTTCAGGGCTAGGACAGATGAGAAGGGCAAGTTTGAGACCACTCTTGGAGAGCAGTTGTAATTATTACTGTAGGTATTAACATATTATCTGAGAAGCTGGGCTCTATGAGGAGAAGTGTGGTGTCAGGATTGGTGGAAGATCTATTAACACTCTGCGTTATGGAGATGACACAACCCTCCTTGCTGAAACTGAGAAGAATCTGAAGGGCTTGCTGCAGAAGGTCAAGGACTGCAGCCTTCAATATGGAATGAGGCTCAATGTCAAGAAGACAAAGATTCTCACCACTGGGCCAGTTGGAGCATCAGGATGGATGGTGAAGAGATTGAGATTGTTAACAATTTTAGTCTGCTTGGCTCCACGGTCAACACTGTTGGAACCAGCAAAACCAGGAAATTAAAGGACGTATTGAGAGGGGAAAGTCTGCTGTTAGGGACCTCTCCAAAGTACTGAAGAGCAATGGTGTCTCTCTGGAGACTAAGTTGTTCCTGATACAGGCCATGGTCTTTGCAATCACTTGTTATGCATCAGAGAATTAGAAAATGACTAAAGGGGATAGAAGGAGAATTAATGCCTTTGAGCTGTGGTGCTGGAGAAGAGTATTGAATGTACCATGAACTGCCAAGAAAGCAAACAGATTTGTCCTGGAGAGGGTTAAACCAGGCTGCTCCTTGAAGTCAAAGATTCTGAGGCTTCGTCTGACATACTTTGGACATGTTGCTAGGAGGGACAGGTCCTTGGAGAGGGACATCATACTTGGTAGTGTGGAGGGACAGCGCAGGAGGGGAAGACCCTCTATGAAGTGGATTGTTTCAGAGACTGGGGTAATCGGCATGGATGTGTCAGAGACAATGTGATTGGCACAGGATAGAGCAGGATTTAGGACTGTTGCACACAGGGTTACTATGAGTCGCAAGTGACTGGATGGCACATAACAACAGCAACATTAACACACCAGTACCGAATCACAGTGAACCTATGTACAACACAAACACTGTCTCATCTTTTCTTATCTTCATAATCACTGCAGTGTTTGAGCCCATTATTGAAGCCATTGAGACACATGACCTCATTGAAGGTCTTCTTTTTTTTTTTTTTCAGTGCCCCTCATTTAACTAACATTATGTCCTTCTCCAGGAATTAGCCCCTCCTTAAAACATATCCAAAGTATATGAGATGATATCTGTCCAACCTCATCTACAAGGAGCACACAGACTGCATATCTTCAAAAACAGATTGTTGTTGTTAGGTGTCATTGAGTTGAATTGACTCATAGCAATCCTATGAACAGGGGATCCGAACCTTGTCTCATCCAATGCCATCTTCACACTTCCTCATATACTAGAGTCCATGGTGGCAGTCACCATGTCAATACACCTGTTTGAGGTCTTTCTCTCCTTTGCCATCCCTCCACCCTTCCTACCATCACGTCCCTTTCCAAATAATAGTCCCTCCTAACAGCATGCTTGAAGTTTGTGAGGCAAAACCTCCTCATTCTTGCTTCTAAAGAGCACTCCACTTGCACCCTCTCCAAGACTTATTTGTTCTTTTGGCCATCTATGAGATATTCAGAGGTCTTCTCTAACACTACAGTTCAAAGGCATACATTTTCCTTCTGTCATCCCTATTCATTGTCCATCTCTCAGATGAATAACAAGTGATCAGAAAGACCATGGCCTCAATCAGATACACCTTAGTTCTCAAACTGATATAATTATTCCTCAATTATATGGAGAGTCCCTGATCTCACACCACTTCAGAGACAAAGGAAGAGATTAAGTTTCAGGAGAGAAGGTGCATCAGGTGAGACCCTGCTCTCCAGAGCCATTACCTTCAGATGCTTGTGGGGAGACTGGGGCCTGAAACTTCCCTGGGGCAAGGTCCCTCCATTTGGGGATTCTTGCCTCCATGGCTGCATGACCATCCCAGGGGCCAAATATAACAAGAGAGTTTGAGCCAAGAAAGTTACAAAAAGAGGAAAGACTCTCTCAGCTTCCTCCAAGAGGGAGGGCTGACTTAAGACATCCTTCCACACAAACTACTTAAATTGGTACCCCTGATCTTACACCACTCCAGAGATAAAAGAAGACATTATGCTTCAGGAGAGAAGTCACATCACGTGAGACCCCCTTCTTCAGAGAAACCACTTTTTGGTGCTTGTGGGGAGACAGGGCACTGAAACTTCCCTGGGGAAAAGTCCCTCCATTTGGGGATTCATGCCTCCACAATTGTGGGGTCATCTTAGTTGGCAAACAGAAAAAAGAGAGTTTGAGATAGAGAGCTAAAAGCAAGAGAAACATTTTCTCAGCTTTCTCAATTGATACATTCAGCTACAAGAAAGAGCTTACTGGAAACATACTTGGACAGAAAGAGCTTGATTGGAACACCTGGTCTCATACCACCCAGCCAAGGAAGGAGAACAGTAGAATTGGGAGAGAGAACTACATTATGGAGAGATTCTTGTAAGGCTACAGTGCAGAAAAGAGAGAACCTGAAGGACTTTAGGAAAGACAGATTTGTCCAGAAAGGACTTTAAGTAGAGTAAGTGGCTCACTTCATATACTGAACATTTTAAGAGAGAAACTAAGCAATAACATTATAAAGATAAGAACTATCAGAAACTTACACGGACACACAGAAATGGCCTAACACTTTTCAAGAAAAAAAAAATCACAGAATTTTAAGAAAGCAGTAGACAGCTACAAACACTGGGGTGGGGGTAGGGGGACCAATCAACCAACAACCAAACAAACCCCAAAGTAGGCCTTCTCCAAAAAAGGATCAAATACTTCAGACCCAAAGAATACCCCAGATTTGAGAAGGTAGATGATATATGCTGCTATTCAGACATTTGGGCAGCTATGAATGTTCAAATGACAGAAGAAACAATGGAAGCCACAAAAAGGGGAATAACCTAGAGGTAGAGAACCAGAAGAAATATATTGATGAGGAGTTATTTGAACAGCTAAGGAAGAAGGTGCAAATGATGGAAGACATAATGAAAATCATTTATACATGGAAACAGATGAGAGAGAGAACTGTTTAAAAGGTATATATAATTAGGTATTATTGTCATGCCATGAGTCTGGAACGAAGGCTGCATAGTGGAGTGGACTTGGGGGAATGGATTGTATAACAATGGAAAAATTTTTCTTTTACTTTTCAAAGAGAAGCATGAACTAGAGGGGAGGGGTGGACAGGGAGAAAAGGGCAACAATGTATGAATGGAAATCCAGAATCTCTGTAAATTTTCATTAAAATTGATAATAATAAAGCAATGAAAAGTACAGCAGAGACACAGAGTCAGAGGAAGTATATTGATGAGGAATTTGAATAACTACAGAAGAAAATGCAAAAGATGGAAGAACTGAAACTATAGTTAAAGAAGTAAAAACTTGAAAAATCACCACAAGATAGGGCACAACCAACACCGTTCTAGAAAAAACAGAAATACATGAAAATGCAATCAAGAGTATTAAGACTAAAATGGCAGAAGTGTACAACATGCTGGAGGGATGAAAAAACTATAGAACAGAAAAGATGAAGCAGGGAGTCAGTGAGCTTGAAGACAAGAACCTTAACAGAAATATGCTAGAAGAAAAATCAGAGATGAGAAATAAAGAAAATGAAGAAAACATTAGAATCATGAGGGAAGACACCAAAAGGAATAACATACATATAGCTAGAATTCCAGAAGATGAGAGAGAGACAGGAAAATCACTGAGAAAACGGCAAGAGGTGAATAGAAGAAAACTTCCCAGGTATTATTAATAATAAGGAAATCCACATCCAAGGAGCACACAAACACCAAATAGACAAGATTCAAAAAGAAAATCATCACGATATATCATAGTCAAATTCTCCAAAACAAAAGATAAGGATAGTAGTTTTAAAAGCCATTCAAGAAAAACAAGAATCACCTACAAAAGAAAAGCAATTAGATTAAGTTCTGGTTTTTTAACAAAATTATGTGAACAAGAAGACAATGGAGAAAGTTTAAAGAAAACAATTGCCAACTGAGGACCCTGTATCCAGAAAAGCTCTCCATCAAATAGGATAAATCACATCTTTCGCAGAAAGGAATTTGTGAAACCAAGATCAAATCTACAAGAATTTTGAGGAGAAATCTTTCACACAGACACACGGGACGTAAGTAAATAGACCATAGTTACCAGAAACAGCAAAATGACCACAATAGAACCTGGCCTGTCAAAAATCACATTTTTTGTAAATTTTAATTTTATTTTCTTAATTTTAATGAACATTTACAGAGATTTTGGATTTTCATTCATTCATTGTTGCAATTTTTTTTACCCTCCTCCCCCCAGTTATCCCCTCTCTTTGAAAAGCAAAAGATAAACTTCTTTGTTGGTATAAAATTCCCCCACCCCCACCCCAACCCTGCCCCTCCCCCCGCATCAAATGCACTCCACTATGCAACCGTAATTCTGGATTCCTGTGATAATCATAATACGCTATCATATATCAATTTTGAATTGTTCTCTCCCTCATCTGTTTCAATGCAGTATATAAAATCTACCCAGTTTTTCTTTAATGTGAATGGACTAAGTGCACCAATCAAGAGAAAAAGAGTAGCAGAATGGATAAGAAAACCAAAACTCATCAACATGCTGTCTACAAGGAGACACATCTAAGAAATTAAGAAAAACATAGATTCCAAATCAAAGGCTGGGGGAAAAAATTGTATACTAAGCAAATGGCAACCACCGAAAAAGCAGGACTGGAGAAGGAAAACCGCCATGAAAGACAAGGAAGGCCACTATATACTGATTAAAGCCACAGTAGATCAAAGAGACATAACCTCAGTCAACATCTATGCACCAAATGATAGACATGCTAAACACATAAAACAACTGTTGACAGAATTGAAGAAAGAGATAGACAACATCACAATAGTGTTAGGAGATTTTAACTTGCCACTCTCACCAAAGCATAGGTGAACACAAAAGAAACTTAACAAGGATGAAGAAGATCTAAACTATGCACTAAGGTAACTCGACCTTGTGGATGTATTTCAAGTACTGCACTCAACTAAAATACAGTTTGCTTTCTTCTCAAGTGTACATGGTACATTTTCCAGAATGGATCACAAATTAGGGGACAAAGCAAGCTTCAACAAATTAAAAAAACACTGAAAGAATATAAAGTATCTTTTTAGAACACAATGCCATAAAATTAGAAATTAACTACAAGAGGATAAGGCTTATAAAACCACAAATGTGGAAGCTAAATAACATCTTGCTGTAACACGATTGGGTTATAGAAGAAGTAAAGAATGAAATAAAAACTTTCTTGAAAGAAGTGATAATGAAAATACAACGTACCAAAATCTCTGGGATTTATCTAAGGCATTCCTCAGGGGGAAATTCATAGCAATATGCAAACAAAAAATGAAGAAAGAAGCAAAATTAATGATCTAGCTTGACATCATCATCAAATAGAAAAAGAGCAACAATCTAACCCCCATAGGCTCTAGAAGAAAGGAAATTATAAGAATAAAACTTGAAATCAATGAGAGATAAAACAAAATATAGTTTAAACATTAACAAAACCAGAAGCTAGTTCTTCAAAAGTGTCCATAACATTGACCATCCATTAGCAAACTTAACGAAAGGAAAAAAAAGTAGAAGACACAAATAACTTGATTAAGGAATGATAGAGATAACATCATTACAAAACCAGAGGAAATTAAGTATATAAATTGTAATATTATGAAAAGATCTATTCTGAAGTAAACAGTAGTCAGAACAAAGAAGGGAAATACTGCATGGTTCAGGATCAGTAAAGGTATGTGTTATATCCTATCTCTATATCTTTTCAATCTAGATGCAGAATATCATTCAGGAGGCTGGAATGTATAAGGAGAAGTTTGGCATCATGATTGGAGGAAGACTCATCAACAATCAGGGTTATGCAGATGACACAACCTTGCTTGCTAAAAATGGTGAGGACGTGAGGCATTTGCTTATAGAAGGTAAAGGACTGTAGTCCTAATAGGGATTGAAGCTCATTATCAAGAAAAAAAGATTCTCACCACTGGGCCAATTGGCAGCTTCAAAATGGACAGAGACTGATAATGTTGATAACTTAAGCTTGCTTGGTTCCACAATCAACACTTCTGGCACTTGCAATAAGGAAATCAAAAGACAAAATGCACTAGGAAAGCCTGCTGTCAGGGACCTCTTTAAAGTACTAAAGAGCAATGAAGTCAATCTGGAGACTGAGGTGTGCCTGATTCAGGCAATGGTGTTTGCAATTACTTGCTATTCATTTGAGAGGTGGACAATAACTAAGGATGGTAGAAGAAGGATCTATGCCTTTGAAGTGCTGGAGAAGAGTCTTGAACATACTGTAGACTTCCAGGAGAACAAACAGGTCTGTCCTGGAGAAGGTGAAACAAGTCAAGGACTTTTGAAGCTCCATTTCACATTCTTTGGGCATGTGGCCAGGAGGGACCAGTTCTTGGAGAGTGACATCATACTTTGAAGGGTAGAAGAACAACAGAGGAGAAAAAGACCCAGTGTGAGATGGATTAACTCAGTGACTGAAGAAATGGAATTGTGTTGGAGATGATGAGATTGGCTGAGGACAGGGCAGGGTTCAGAGTCAAAGTACATAGTGATAACTAGGAGTTGCAGGCAAATTAATGTCACATAATAACAATATCAACATACTAGGATAAATTTCAAAATGTAGAGGAAATGGATAAATTTCTTTAAATTCATGCCTTGCCCAGATTAACAAAGAGAGATGTAGAACACTTGAACAGACCCATCAAAATAGAAGAAATTGAGCAGGTCAGAAAAAGACTTCCGCACCAAAAGTCTTAGACCAGATGGCTTCACAGCTGAATTCTACCAAATTTTCAGAGAGATTTGTCACCAATTTTACTTAAATTATTTCAAAAAATAGAAAAAGAAAGAACACTCTCAGAGATATTCTATGCGCAAGCATAATCTTAAAACCAAAACCAGGCAAAGACCTTACAAAAAAGAAAACTACAGACCAATATTTATCATGAACATAGATGTAAAAATCCATTACAAATTTCTAGCCAATTGAATCCGAAAGCACATCGAAAAAATTAATTCATCTTGACCAAGTGGGATTCATAACAGGTATGCAAGGATGATTCAACATAAGAAAAACAATCAATATAATTCACCACGTTAACAAAAAAACAACCAACCCAACAAATAACAAGAATCATATGATCTTAGTAACTGATGCAGAAAAAGTGTTTGACAAAATCCAACACCCTTTCCTGATGAAGACACTCAGCATAATTGTAATGGAATGAAATTCCTCAACATAGTGAAATGTACATACACAAAACCAAGAAACAACATGATTCTCAGTGGAGAAATACTAAAAGTATTTTCCTAATAGGGACCAGACAAGGATGCCCATTGTAACTTCTATTCAATATTGCATTGGAATGACTTGGTAAGGCAATTATACAACAAGAGAAGGGAATAAAAGGCATCTTTATTGGAAAAGAGATGGTTAAACTCTTGTTAAATGCATATGGTATGTTAGTGTACACAGAAAATCTCAAGAATTCAACAAATAATTTAGATCTAGTGGACCAATTTAGTGGGATGGAAGAATACAACAAGGCCAAGATCTAAAAATCAGTAGTTTTCTTCCATAATAGCAAAAAGAGATCAGAGAAGTAAACAAAGAAAACAGTACAATTTACAATAACCACAATTAGAGATACTTGGGAATGAACATAACTAGAGACACAAAAGACCTGTACAAAAAGAAACAAACAAACAAAAACAAAAACAAACCCTACCAAACTACAGAATATTTCATTGAGACAAAATAAAAGACAAAGGACAATCCCAATACAGATACCAAATTTATTTTTCAAGGAGATCAAAGGGGAAATTGTCAAGTATTTTGGAGAAAAGGAGACCCAAAATAGGCAACACACTTCTGAAAAACAAGAGAAGTGAAAGGTATAACACTCACTGACCTCAAAACCTACTACACAGTGATAGTAACCAAAACAGCATGGTACTCATGCAAGGACAGGCACATAAAACAATGGGACAGAATCAAGATCCTAGAAATAGACTTATCTATTTATGGTCAACTGATATTGGACAAAGAAATAAAACCTACCAAATGGGGAAACGGCAATCTCTTCAATGAATGGTTCTGGCAAACTTGAATTGCTATCTGTAGAAAGCTAAAACAGAATTCGTATCTCACACAATAATCAACTTGATATTGATTAGAGACCTTGGAGTAAAGCCTCAAACTGTAACGTTCATAAGAGACAAACTGGGATCAAGCTTAGAAGGCCTGTTGTTGTGTACCATCAAGTCGAAAGTGACCTATAGATGAACCTCCTGAAGGTTTTCAGAAGCAGTCAATTACAGGGAAGAAGACTGCCCATCCATTTCCCATGGAGCCATTGGTGGCCTTAAACTGTGAGCCTATGGGATTGCAGTGCAGCTTTTTGCCACTAGCCTACCAGAGTGCCCTTAGAATATCTAGTCTATGGTATAATGAGGTTGACAAATACAGACAAAAATTCACAATCTTGAGAGGATAAAATTAATGAATGGGACATTCTACAGATTAATTTTCAGGGCTCCTCAAAGCCTTACCCAACAGTGTGAAGAGAACTTATATTGACTAGAAAAAAAATTTTAAAAATTTTATAATACTATCTTAGACAAGGGTCTTATAGCAAAAGTTTACAGAATACTCTCTTGCCTCTCACAGGAAAAGACTGATAAAAGAATTATAAAATAGAAAAAAGACATAGGAAGACATTGAGTTGGCCTATACACACATGGTGAAATTCTCAAAATCATTGGCATTAAGAGAGATGCAAATTATAACCACAATGAGACACCATCTCACCCATGTAGCAGTAACAAAGTTTAGCAAAGTAGCAAATAATAAATGTTGGAGAGGATGGGGGAGATAGGGGTTCTCATATGCTCTTTTTAAAAAAATTAATTTTAATGAAAGTTCACAGAGACTTTGGATTTTCATTCACTTATGTTGTGCTTTTCTCTCTACCCACTCCTGCCCCGCAATTCACTCATCTCTTTGTAAAGTAAAAGAAAAATTCTTTCATTGGCATACAATCATTCCCCTCAAGCCCACTCCTCTATGCAGCCTTCATTCTGGACACGTGTCATGACAATAATTGCTAATCATATGGCCCTTGTAAACAGTTCTCTCCCTCATCTGTTTAAAGGTAGTATATGTTATTTATTCCCTCTTTCTCAGTTTTCCCTCAACCTCAGTGTCAGTTCCGTATTACAACAATAAAACTATGCAATGTTTGTCCTTTTGTGACTGAGATATTTCACTGAGCATAATGTCCTCCAGGATCACCCATTTTGTAGAGTATTTTATGAGTTCCTTGTATTTCAATGCAGTGTACTATTCCATTGTGTGACTATATTATAGCATATCTGCCCATTCATTTGTTGATGGACACATAAGTTGTTTCCAACTCCTTGCTATTGTGAACAAAGCCACAATAAACATGGGTGTGCATTTATCTGCTTGGGTGGTGGTTATGGTTTCTTTAGGGTAAATTCCCAGTAGTGGAATTGCTGGGTCAAGAAGTATTTCTATTTCAAACTTGTTGAGAAAACGCCATACTGCCTTCCATAGTAATTGCACAATTTTACACTCTCACCAACAGTGACTAAGAGTTTCAGTTTCTCCACACCCTTGCCAAAATTTGTTGTGTGCTGTTCTGTTAAATTTTACTATACTTACTGGTGTGAGATGATATCTCATGGTTGTTTTGATTTGGATCTCTTGTAGAAATTTTGAACATTTCTTTATGTATTTGTTGGCCATCTGAATATCTTCTTTGATGAAGAGTCTATTCATATCCTGTGCCCAATTTTCAATTGAGTTATTTAACTTTATCTTGCTGTGGTGCTCAAGTATTTTATAAACTTTAGATATAAGTCCCTTATCTGACATGTCATTACCAGTTGCTCCCCCCCGCCCCCCGCAGTCTGTGGCTTCCCTTTTTACCCTGTAGGAGAAGGTTTTGGATGTGCATAGGGATTTTATTCTTAGAAAGTCCCATTACTCTATTTTATCCTCTCCTGGATGTAGATTTTTCAGGATGCTTAGAAGACTGTTCATGTTGTGGATTAGGACTTCTAGAGTTTTCCAAGCTTTTCTTTAATGAAATTTATAGTCCTTGATTTTAGTCCTAGGTCCATAATTCACTTTGAATTGGTTTTTGTGTATGGAGTGAGGTGTGAATCTTGCTTGAGTTTTCTGCAGATATTTTTCCAATTTTGCCAGCACTATTTGTTTAAAAGGCCGTTGTTTCCACACTTCACTGTTTTCATCTCCTTGTTAAAAATCAGTTGATCATAGGTAGATGGGCTGATTTCTGGATTCTCAATTCTTTTCCATTGATCTATTTGCCTGTCATTATACCAGTACCATGATGTTTTGACCACAACAGCAGTGTAGTAGAATTTTAAATCAGGGAGTGAGATGCCTCCTACTTTGTTTGTCTTTTCAAGGAGTGCTTTGCTTATTCAGTGCCTATTTCCATTCCAAATGAAATTGGAGATTGCCTTTTCCATTTTAAGAATGGATTTGGTATTTGTATTGGGATTGCATTGAACGTGTACATTTCCTTTGGTAGTATTGTCATTTTCACAGTATTGAGTATTCCTATCCATGAGCAAGGGATATTATTCCATTTCTCCAGGTCCCTTTTTGTTTCTTGTATTAATGTTTTGTGATTTTCTTTGAATAGATCCTTTGTGTTTCTTGTTAAATTTACTCCTAAGTATTTAATTTTGTGATTAGCTATTGTGAAGGGTATTGTTTATCTTAGTCTCAGTTCTGAATTCTGTCACGTAGAAAAATCCAATTGATTTTTGTATGTTCGTCTTGTTTCCTGCCACTTTGTTGCATTGCTCAACTATGTCCAGTCGTTGTCTTTCTGAATCTTTAGGGTTTTCTAAGTATACTATCATATTATCTGCATAGAGAGATCATATTACCTCCTCTTTGCCAATTTGGATTACTCTTATTTCCTTCTCTTCCCTTATTGCTATCACTCAGACATCCAATACAATATTGATTAGGAGAGGTGAGAGTGGGCATGTTTGCCTACTTCCTGTTTTCAAGGGGAATACCTTTAATCTTTCTCCATTGAGAACAATGTTGGCTCTCAGGTTTGTGTATATACTTTTTACTATGTTGAAAAAATTCCCCTCTAATCTTTTTTTGTTGAGTGTTTTAATCAGGAAAGGGTGTTGGATTTTGTCAAAGGTCTTTTCTGCATGAATTGATAGGATTATGTGGTTCTTCTTTGATTTCTTAATGTGATAAATTACATTGATTGTTTTTCTTACATTGAACCATTCTTGCATACCTTTTATCAATCCCACTTGGTCATGATGAATTATTTTTTTTGATGTATCATTGGATTATATTGGCCAAGATTTTATTCAGGATCTTTGCATCAATGTTCATGAGAGAAACTGGCCTGTAGTTTTCTATTTGGGTGTTGTCCTTTCCTGGCTTTGGTACCAAGGATATGTTTGCTTCATAGAATGAGTCTGGGAGAATTCCATCTTTTTCTATTTTCTGAAATAGTTAATGTGGAATTGTTGACAGTTGTCCTCTGAATGTTAGTTAAAATTCACTTGTAAAGGTTCAGGACTTTTGTTGGCTGGAAGGTTCTTTTATTACCTTTTCAAAACTTTCTTCGTTTGTAATGGGTCTGTTCAGGTGTTCAAATTTGGTTTGTGTCAGTTTAGGTTGTTGTTGTTGTTATGTGCCATCGAGTCACTTGCGACTCATAGCGACCCTATGTACAACAGCCCTAAACTCTGCTCTGTCCTGTGCCAATCACACTGTCTCTGACACTCCCATCCCAATTATCACAGTCACTGAATCAATCCACCTCATATAGGGCCTTCCCCTCCTGCACTGTCCCTCCACCCTCCCAAGCATGATGTCCTTCTCCAAGGACCCGTCTATCCTCACAACATGTCCAATGTATGTTAGACGAAGCCTCAGAATCCTTGCCTCCAAGGAGCCACCCGGTTTAACCCTTTCCAGGACAAATCTGTTTTCCTAGCAGTCCATGGTATTCTCAATACTCTCCTCCAGCACCACAGCTCAAAGGCATCAATTCTCCTTCTATCCTCCCTGGTCATTGTCCAACTCTCTGATGCATGACAAGTGATTGTGAAGACCATGGCCTGTATCTGCACCTTAGTCTCCAGACAGACACCATTGCTCTTCAGTACTTTGGAGAGGTCCCTAAGTTTAGGTAGTTTGTGAATTTCTAAGTATTTGTCCATTTTCTCTAGCTTTTCATATTTGTTTGAGTATTATTTTTTTTCATAATATTCCAATGGTAGCCTTTTTATTTTAGTTGCTCCTGTTGTTATGTTGCCCATTTAAACTCTTATTTGGATTATTTGTTTCTTTCCCTTTGTTAGTTTTGCTAGTGGTTTATCAATTTTATTTACCTTTTCAAAGAACCAACTCCTAGCTTTGTTGGTGGCTTCAATTGTTTTTCTGTTTCCTATTTCATTTCTTTCTTCTCTAATTTTTATCATTTTATAATTTCTGTTTTTTCAAAGAATGTTTTTTGCTGTTAATTTTCAATTTGTTGGAGATGATGTGTTAGAGAGTCATAGTAATTTTTTCCTGCCTTTTGATATGTTTGCTTATTGCTAAAATTGACCTCTGATTAATATTTTGGATGTTTCCCAAAGGTTTTAATAAGTGGTGCTTTCATTGTCATTTGTCTCAAGAAACATTTTAATGTCATTTTTTATTGTTCTAGTACATACTCATGTTTAAGCAAGGTGTTATTTAGCTTTCAAATATATGATTGTTTTCTCCTTTATCCTCTTGTTATTAATTTCTAATTTTGTAGCATTGTGGTCTGAGAAAATGCTTTGTATTATTTCTATATTTTTAATTTATTGTGACCTAAAATGTGATCTATTCTGGAGAATGTTCCATGCACATTGGAGAAGAAAGTACACTGTGATTTTTCTGGGTGCATTAGCCTATAAATATCTATGAGTTCAAGTTGGTTTTTTGTGGGGGTTAATTCTTGAGCATCTTTGTTGAGTTTTTTTCTGGTAGTTCTATCTTTTCTTGAGAGGCAAGTATTGAAGTCTCCAACTACTCTAGTATTGTTGTCTATTTCCTTTTTCAGTTTTGTTAATGTATGTTTTAATTATTTTGAAAGCCTTTCATTTGGTGCATTGATATTTATTATCGTTATATCCTTTTGTTCTATTGACCCTTTAAACATTAAGTAGTGACCTTCCTTGTCCATTGTGATGGGTTTTGCATGGAAATTTATTTTATCAGAGATTAATATCACTCCTCCTGCTTTTTTTCTGGTTGCCAATTGCTTCATATTTTTTTTTAATCCTTTCGGTTTTAGATTTTCTTTATCTTCATTTTTCAGGTGTGTTTCTTGTACACAGCATACTGATGGATTTTGGTTTTTTATCCAATCTGCTACTCTTCGCTTCAGTGATGCATTCAAACCATTCAAATACAGTGTGGTTATTGAAAGGCAGAGTTTTATTGCTATCTTTTTGTTGAGTTCTTTTTGGTGTTGTTGTTAGTTACTTTGGTCCATGCTGCTTTCTGTAGCACCTCTGTAAGAAGGACATCTCTCAGTGTTTTCTGCAATGCTGGTTTTGTTTTTACAAACTCCCTTACGTTCTATTTTTCTGGGAATATCTTTACCCCTCTTTCATATTTGATGGACAATTTTATTTGGTACAGTATTCTTGGTTGACATTTATGTTCTTTGAGTGTTTGATATATGTCCTTCCTCTGTCTTCTTGCTCCTATGGTTTCTGCCGAGAAACCAGCACTTAATCTTATCTGTTCTCCCTTATAGGTTACTCTTTGTTTCTCCCTCACTGCTTTCAGAATTATCTCCTTATCTTTGGTTCTGGAAAGTTTGACTATGATATGCCTTGCTGTTTTTCTTTTGGGGTCTATTCTATATGATGTTCCCTGAACTTCTTGAAAATAAATATATATTCTCTCATTCTTAACTATTCCTGGGAAGTTTTCCTCTAGTAATTTTTCCACATCTTTTTTAGTGCTTTTACTTGCTTCTTCCTGTTTTGGGATTCTGATGATGCTCATGTTATTTCTCTTGATGGTGTCCCACATATTCTTAGGTTTTCTTCTATTTCCTTACTTTTTGGTTCTGCTTTTTCACTTGAGCAGATCAGTGGTGACAATTCTATCTTTTGTTTCACTGGTTCTGTGTTCCACCTCTTTAACACGGCTCATGTGTCCCTCCATCATGTTGACAGCATCTGAAGCATGGTTTCTTGTTTTCCCAGTGCTGCTAACACCTCGTTTGTTTTATCTGCATTGTTCTGGATTATTTTTTAAGCTCCTCCTGATTTTAAAAAATTAATTCTAACAAAAAAAAAACACCACCAAAGCAAAACAATTAGGATAGGACCCATCTGCAGACTTTCCCAGTGCACTATGTCTCCTTATTTCCTGAATGTCTGTACCAAGAGTCTTAATCGTGGATCCAAGTAAGATGAAGCTGTTGACAGTTTCAATCTTTTCTCCATCTATCATGATGATATCTATTGGTCCAGTCATAACAATTTTTATTCTTTTTTACATTTAGATGCAATCTGTATTGAAGGATCCATTCTTTAATCTTCTGCAAGAAGTGTTTCGAGTAGTCCTCATTTTCAGCAAGGTTGTGCCATCTACTTAAGGCAGGTTTATAGATTAATCTTCCTCCAATCTTGATGTCACACTCATCCTCATAGAGTCCAACTTCTCTAATAATTTGCTCAGCATACAGTTTCAATAGGTATGGCTAGAGAATACAACCCTGGCACTCCCTTCACAATCCTAAACCATGCAGTGCTCCCCTGCTCTGTCCACAAAACAGCCTCCTGGTCCAGGTATAGGTTCTACATGAGCACAATCAAGTACTCTGGGATTCCCATTCTTCTCAATGCCATCCACAACTTGCCATGATCTACAGAGTCAAATGCCTCTGCATAGTCAATAAAACACAAATAGACATTCTTCTGGTATTCCTTACTTTCAGCCAGGGTCCATTTGACATCAGAAATTATATCCCTGGTGCCATGACCTCTTCTAAATCCTGCTTAAACTTCTGGCAATTTCTTACATATATACTATTCCAACTATTTTTGAATGATATTCAACAGATATTGTTCGAAAATTTTCATATTAAGTTGGATCACTATTTTTTTTTAAATGGGAATAAATATGTACCTCTCCTAATTCTTTGGCCAAACAACCATCCTCCAGATTTTCTAGTTTTGACTGATGAGCATATCCAAGGCTGCATCTCTTAATTGAAACAAATCAATTGGTATCCTATCAATTTCTGGGGCCTTATTTTTTCGCCAATGCTGCTTCTACTTCCTCCTTAATCACCATTGGTTCCTGTTCATATGGTACTTCCTGAAATTGTTCATTGTCGATCAATTCTTTCTGGCACACTGACTTTGCGTATTCCCGCCATCTTCTTTTAATACTGTCTGGGTCATTCAATATATTGTCTATAGCATCATCCAATATTGTGACATGAGGCTTAATTTTTTTTTCAGTTTTCATCTTGAGAAATGTAGAGTGAATTCTTCCCTTTTTATTCTCCAATTTTGGCTTTCTGCACATAGGTATATACATATAGGTATAGGTACAGACTGAATAGATCTGGAGAGAGAATAAAACTCTGATGTACTCTCTTTCTAATTTTAAATCACTCAGTGTCTCCATGCTAGATTTCTGGTCCAGGTATAGGTTTAGTATGAGTACAATTAAGTGTCCTGGGACTTTCATTCTTCTCAGTCTCAGACACAGCTTGTTATGATCCACACAATTAAATGCCTTTGTATAGTCAATTAAAAAAGAAAAAAAAAAGATTAGCTACTTGGGGGTTTTTTTGGGGCAGCTCATGATATAGTCAATATTCTTTGCCAATTCTACTGTTCAAAGGCATCAATCCTTTTTTTTTTAGTCTTCCTTCTTCATTAACATTCATAAGCCTATATAATAATGAATATCTATTTGAGTTCACATTCTCTTTCCTTTATAAATGTTCATCAGGAATATTTTATATTCTACTTGCCAGAGGGATTTAAACTTAAAGAAATAGAGTTTAACATGGGCTTAATATTACAAGTGTACACTCATCAACAACATATCAGTGATAACCTTGGGGGGGGAGAATCACTTTGTAAATTGACAGCAACTCTGGTCTGGAAGAAAATCAAGAATCCTCTACTACATGAGTTATTGGTTTATTGATTGGTTTCCTCTATAATTCTTTCTTAGTAGTTCCAAACTAAAATATTGCACTATTTTATAAGATGGTAATGTCAATATGTTACAGAATTATATAATGTTTTACTATTGTATCTCATTTATTATTTAAACTTTCTGTCATAAAATGATATTTTAAATTGTTTCCTATTAATGGAAAAAAATAACTCAGCTATTTGTCTGCTGTGATTTCTGCATATAAAAATGTTAAGTCATTTTCAAAGTCCTGTCATTCTTGACAAGTTATTTAAGCTTCTTAATCTTCAATTTTCTGTAAAAGATACATAGCAATATTATCAACTTCAGAAAGTTGCTTAAAGAATAAAGAAGATAATACAAGTAGGTTGATCATAGCATCACCCAACAAGCAGAACTTTTTAGCTTTTGCTGGTTTCTAATGTTCATACTATTGTTATTTGGTGGTGGTGGTTGTGGGAGAAAAATGGGCAGTCTCTTCTCCTGCAATCATCTGCCTCTGAAAAACCACTGGAGGGTCAACCATGGTTTGGTTCTGACTCTGACATGATGATAAACAACAATAAGAAGTCTTTTTTTTTAAGATTCTCAAATATGACTGTGTTTTACTTTGAGACTTTCGTTGTTGTTGTTTGATGCCACTGAACAAACATAGCTACCCTATGAACAAAAGATCTGAATCCTTCTCTATCTTGCACCATCCTCCCATTTCCTGATACACAAGAGCCCATTGCAGCAGTCACTGTGCCAGTCCACCTGGTTGAGGGTCTTCCTCTTCTTCGCTGACCCTCCACCCTTCCCAGTATCATATCCAAGGAATAGCCCCTACTAGGAACATGCCCAAAGTATGTGAGGTAAGGCCTCATCATTCTTATCTCCAAAGAGCACTCTGGATGCACACTTCCCAAGACTTATCTATTCTCCTGACTTTCCATGGGATGTTCAGTGCTCCTCTCCAACACCACAGCTCAAAGGCATCAGTTCTTATTCTGTCATCCTTATTTTCATCCAGCTCTCAAATGCATAACAAGTAACTGGAAAGGCTATGGCCTGAGTCAGATGCACCTTAGTCCTCAAACTAACATCATTACTCTTCCATAATTTGGAAGCGTTCTCTAACTGCAGATTTTCAATGTGTCTCTTTATTTCCTCACTGCCAGTACCAAGCGTGGAAAAAGTTGATCTAAGCAAAATGAAGCTGTTGACAGTTTCAATCTCCTCTCCATCCATCATGATAGTGCCTTTGTTTTCCTGACATTGAGATGCAATCCATACTGAAGGCTGCATTCCTTAATCTTCTACAACAAGTGCTTCAAGTCCTCCTCACTTTCAGCCAGCACGGTTGTGTCATCTGCATAATGCAGGTTATTTATGAGTCTCCCTCCAATCTTGATGCCACATTCCTCTTCATAGAGTACAGCTTCTTGGGAAATTTGCTCTGCATATCTATTGAATAGATATGGAAAGAGAACACAAATCTGATGCACTCCTTTCTGAATTTTAAACCATGCAGTGCTCCCCTGCTCTGTTCACACAACAGCTTCCTGGTGGTTTAGGTTCCACATGAGTACAACTAAATGCTGTGTGATTCCCACTCTTCTCAGTGACAGCCACAACTTGTTATGATTCACACAGTCAAATGCCTCTGCATAGTCAATAAAGTACAAACAGACATTCTTCTAATATTCCTTACTTTCAGCCAGGATACATCTGACATCAGCAATGATATCCCTGGTGCCATGTCCTCTTCTAAATCTGGCTTGAATTTCTGACAGTTTCCTGTCTATGTAGTGTCCTTACCATTTTAAAATTTTATTTTGAATTTTTTTAATTGATCTACATTGAAAAATTTCAGGAAGTACCATATGAACAGGAGCCAATGATAATTAAGGAATAAGTAGAAGTTGCATTGAAGGCACTAGGGGCGGGGGAAGACCCCAGGAATTGATGGGATACCAATTGACTTATTTCAATTAACAAATGCAGCCTTAGATGTGCTCACTAGTTTATGCCAGGAAATTTGGAGGACAACTATCTGGCCAATGAATTGTAAGAGGTCCATATGTGTTCCCATTCCCAATAAATAAGATCCAATTGAACTTGGAAACTATCAAACAATCATTATTATCACATGCATGCAAAACACTGCTAAAGATCATTCAGGCTTTTAGAGTTACTAGATTTCTGTGATTAATGGGGAAATTTTAACTCCCATACTTTGGATATGTTATCAGAAAAGAGCAATATCTATAAAAAGACATCACATTTGATAAAATAAGTTGTTGTTGTTGTTGTTGTGTGCCATCTAGTTGTAAACAACCCAGAGCTGACCCTCCAGTGAGTTTTCAGAAGCAGTAAATAGCATAGGAGGAGATTTCCCATCTTTCTCCCTTGGAGTTGTTGTTAAGTGCTGACAAGTCAATGTATTGCTCATAGAGACTCTATGGACAAAAGATCTGAATCCTGTTCTATAACTGTCATTAGTTGTCTAATGTTCATAGAATTTACAAAGCCCTCTCCCTCAGTGTAGCTGGTGTATTTGAGCCATGTGGATTTAGAATAGCAGCACAGCTCTTTACCACTATGCTACCAGAACTTCCTGATAAAATAAGAGACCAGTAAAAATGACAAAAATTCCCAGTGAGATGAATTGACACACTGCCTGTAACAATGGACTCAAAGGGACCAAAAGCCATGACTATGATCCACGACCAGGCAAAATTGTATTCTGACCACCAAGAAAACAAACAGGTCTGTCTTGGAGAGCGTGAAACTAAGTTTCTCCTTAGAGGTAAGGATTTTGAAGCTCCATCTCACATATTTTAGGCACGTGGCCAAGAGAGACCTGTCCTTAGAGAAGGACATCATTCTCAGAAGGGGGAAGGGATGGCGTAGGAGAGGAAAATCTCAGCTGAGATGGATTGATAGTAACTAGGACAATTGGGGTAGGTGTGTCAGAGTCAGTAAGACTGGCTCAGGACAGAACAGGCTCCAGAGCTGTTGTACATAGGGTCACAGCATACATGACTCAAGGGCTCATAACAACAACATATAAGGAAAGCATTAATGGGAAACAACTCAATAGCAACTAACAACAACAAAGCTAAATGTGTCCTAGAGACAGAAAAGTATGCCCTATCATTTTATAAGTTAACATATAGTCTCTAGAGAAAGTAAATGTAGTAAAGATTGTATACCAAATCATGGTATTGTGCTATAACACAACTTGCAAATGTAAGTTGCATATTTTTATAAAATCTAAATGACTGTAACTTTAGTTTTCAATCTATATGCGGGACAGATCATTCGAGAAGCTGGACTTTATGAGGAGAAGTGTAGTATGAGGATTGGAGGAAGACTCACCAACAAACTGCTTTATGCAAGTGATACAACCTTGTTTGCGAAAACTGAGGAAGACTTGAAATGCTTGCTACAGAAGGTCAAGGATTGTAGTCTTCAATATGGATTGAAGATCAACATCAAGAAGACAAAGATTCTCACCACTGGGCTAATTGCAGTACCATCATAGATGGAGAAGAGATTGAGGTTGTTAACAGTTACACCTTGCTCAAATACACAATCAACACTTTTGACACCAGCAGTCAGGAAATCAAAAGACAAATTGTCTTGAAGAAGTCTGCTGTAAACAACCTCTCTTAAGTACTGAAGAGCAATGATATAAGACTAGAGACTAAGGTATGCCTGATTCAGGCTATGGTCTTCACAATTACATGTTATGCATTGGACAGATGGACAATGACTAAGGAAGACAACAGAATAATTGATTCCTTTGAGTTTTTGGGCTGGAAAATAGTCTTTAACATACCACGGACTTTCAAGAAAACAAATAATTCTGTCTTGCAAAGGGAGAGACCAAGTTATTTCTCGGAGGCAAGGATTTTGAACTCTGTCTCACTTAATTTGGGCACGTGGCCAGGAGAGACCAGTCTTTGGAGAAAGATATCATGCTCAGAAGGATGGAGAGACAGTGCAGGAGAGGAAGACCCCAGATGAAATGGATTGACACAGTAACTGGGAAAATGGGGTTAGATGTGTTGGAGTCAGTGAGACTGGCTCAGGACAGGGCAGGGTTCAGAACTATTGTATATAGAGCCACTATTAGTTGCAGACAATCCAAGGCATAACAACAACAAGACATAACAACAACAACAACTCTACTAAATAATGAAAAGTGGAGCCACACATAGCCATCCATTATTGGGATACGGTATTTATCACATTTCATTTCTCAGGCCTCTGTGGGGAACAAAGAGTAAGCAATGACAAGTCCTTCCCCTTAGCTTGCTATAAGCTTTGCCTGTTAAACTGTTTGTAAGAGAAAAACTAAGCTCATTTTGAGCTATTCTGTGATGTGGGGAAATGTATCTTTAATTTTCTATGTATTTATACATTTACAGTTTTGGCTGCTGTTGTCCTTAATTCTAAGCCAAGAGCTCCCGACATTCATGGTGCCGGTTAAAATTACCTGAGTGTTGGGAAGAACTCCCAGGGGGTGGGGAGAGGCCTCATGTATACCTTGGCACAGTTCTCAGGGAAACTGCCCTAACTTTCTGGTAATCATGAGTTCCTGAATCGCTCACCTTTTTTTGTTATTCATTCTTAACACTAAGTACTGGTGATGGCCATTGTCTCTCTCTCTCTTTTTTTTTTTGTGATTTGACTCTTTTTTTTTAATTAATTTTAATGAACATTTACAGATATTTTGGATTTCCATTCATTCACTGTTGCATTTTTCTCCCTGCCCACCCCTCCCCCACAATTCACTCTTGTCTTTGAAAAGAAAAATTCTTTCACTGGTATACAATCCCCCCCTACCCCCTGTACACTCCACTATGCAACCTTTATTCTAGACTCTTATCATACCATAATACCCAATCATATATTGCTTTTAAACTGTTCTCTCCCTCATCTGCTTCAATGCATTATACAAAATGTATCCAATTTTTCTCAGTCTCACCCGAACCCTGATGTCAGCCTCATTCTACAACAGTGGTACTATGTAGTATTTGTCCTTTTGTGATTGAGATATTTCACTCAGCATAATGTCCTCCAGGGTCACCCATTTTGAACAATATTGCATGAGTTCCTTGTTTTTCGATGCAGTTGGAAACAACCTAAGTTCCCATCAACAAATGAATGGATAGGCCATTGCCTCGTAAGGTGCCAAGCAGAAAAATTGTCTAGGCCTGGCTATATTCTGAAATGTGACTTGAAGTCAACTTTCCTTCATAGACTGTCTACATGTCAAGCTGCCATACCTCAACAGGTTCTAGAGAATCTACCTGTCTGTATTCCACTATCAGTAATTACATGGTCTCTTGCCTTTCTGTTTTTTTTTTCACACAATAATAAACTAGAGAGAGAGAGAAAATAAACTATAAGGGACGATAGAAAATTAAGTGGTGATGGGGATCCCATCTTTTTTCCAAGGAGAGGTCAGTTATGATTGGGACACAATCCAAAGACATCAATAAGTCAGAACAGGTCATCTGATAGGTTTTCAGAAGCAGTTAATGGCACGGGAGAAGATTGCCCATCCTTCTCCCACAGAACAATTGGTTGCTTCAAACCATGTGCCTTCTCTAAAAATCCTTTTCTAACATCCCACATGATATTTATGTGTTTTTACCAAGATATGAAAAAAGATTCTACAAGATAATTGACCATTTTCTTAGCAAAGCTTGCATGATAATCTCTTCCCTAATTTTGAAATCCTTTGTATTTGGGCCCTGACCATGTTTCTAGTTTGGAGGGTCATTTGTGAAGTTGTGAAGGTCATTTGTGGATTCTGCTTCACCCTCACAGGTTCTCTTTACTCTCGTAGGTTCTCTTGATTTAGCTGAAAGTAGCGTGTAAACTGTTTGTTTTTACTTTATTCCCATCATGTGTGAGATGATTGATTTACTGGATTTAGCTAACCATCAATTATGAACTGAAAGCCTCTTGTTTAAGTCAATCAGGAACTGGTGGGCAGGGCTTTGTATTTAAAATTCTGTTTTGAACTGATTAAATCTTCAGTTTGGAGGCTCATAACTGTGTTTGGGAAGAACATTTTTTTTCAAGTGGTATAACACTGATCTGTCAGTTTGCTGTACTGAGGTAACTTCGGGTTGCTGTAAAGCTGAACACTGTGCCATTGGTGTGCCAAATGCCATAATGTTTACCCATGATGGATTGTGTTTGGTGGAGTTCCCAGATTAAGACAGGCTGGAGGCAGGATTAGCACCCACTTCCTAAATAGCATGCCATTAGAAACTCTATGAACATTAAAGAAACGATGATAGTTATAGAACAGGTTTCAGATCTTTTGTTCCTAGGGTCTCTATAAGCCCAGCTCGACTTGCTAGTACTTAACAATTTTGAAATGTTTAGGGGTCATCAACATAACTGAGACTAAAATTGACCCCTTTGAAAATATCACCAATGTACAAAATATCATGGAAATGCGATGAAGGAAATACTGGTAACAGTTTTGCCTGGTAAAACACTAACTCTGCTTAGTTTACCAGGATTTATCTTTTGTCCAGGATATCTGTGATAGCATGGAATTTATTTGTTAAAGAAGCTGTAGTTGTAAATTAGGGAATTACATTGCAAACCCAAAAGCCACACCTCTTTTAAAAGAATTGATATATTTTATTTTTTTAAATGTTCTATTTCTTTTTTCCTCTTCCTTGGCTCTGGTTGTTGGTGCATATATATGAATGATAGTGGTATTCACTGGACTTCCTTGTATGCGTATAGATATTATCCTGTCACTGACAATATTGTACGTCAA
>NW_006399915.1:3569880-3570544 GCF_000299155.1 Elephantulus edwardii
CAACCCTCATTCCGGACCACTTTTGTGGTTCGAATCCTCTTGTGACTCCTAGGCAGAAAATCGACACTCTCCCTTTGCAATTTATAGCCGGGGAAGCCTGCTGGAGTCCCAGTTATGAGTTGGTTCGGACTCAACAACAAGAGTGAATTTATTTGGGAATCATTATGGATCTATGGCTATTAATTAAATAAGATTTGGAGACAGTAGTGATCAATACAACAGGAAGTACCCTGCCTCCTCCCGCCCCCCAATATTGGGAGTATTATTCTAAATGGAAAGCTAAGTTTAGGTCTGCTCTCTCCACATTTTTACTTTCCCATACCCATAATGAGAAAAGGGTCAACCACTAACCAACCAAAACCAGTTTCTCTCTAGCTGATTCTATCTAATTCATGACAAGTTTAGGTCTGTGTTCCACAGTTATTCTTAATGGCCATGATCTTTTCCAAGTAAAATTTCTAGATCTTTCTCCCAAGATGTCCTTGTATAACTTTGAGTTGTGAACCTCTCAATTAATAACCAAACACTAAATTGTGCCAAGTATTATTGATTGAAAGCTTAAAGCTGTGAACTCTATTAAAGTTTTGCTTACCTCATTCATGAACTGAATTTTTTATAGACTATAAACATAAAAATAGAAAATATTTATTTAAATACACATTTA
>NW_006399915.1:3570690-3589588 GCF_000299155.1 Elephantulus edwardii
GGGGGGGGGGAATCTTAAGTCTCAAACAAAACTTCATGTTAATAATTATCCTTTTCTTTCCTTTTTTAGTTAACGTTATGCTCTTTAGCATACAAAAAAAATATATTGTTTTCCATGTATTCATGTGGTTCCTACCACAAATTAAAGTTAATATTTAAAATCCTTCAACCTTCTTCGAGAAAGCACTTTTTCTTTTTCTCACAAAGGCTTTTCTACTTTTTCTAAAATAAGTATCTTTCCCCTATTTCTATTCCTTGAAGTTTCACCCTTTTTTTACACCTCATTGCAATTTTCTGATAGTTTTCTGAATTGAGTAGTCTACATAATACTAGTATTTCCTCATTCCTCCTTCTTTTGTCTTTCTTAAAATATATTGACAAATGCACTTTGAGGTTTCAGGTAGAGCACAACCACAATACTGGCAACATAGCAAAAACCTTGTCAATAAGTACTCTTGCATATGATAAATTTACTCATGCTATCTATTTTAAAAGAAAAGAAACCTTGATTTTTGGTAACATTCTGTAACTCCATTATTTTATATTAGCTGAAAAAAAGTATATACCACATCACTTTATGCATTGCATTAGAAAAAAAAACTAGAAAAAAACTTCAGAAATTATTAAAAGATCCAAGCTATCCTTGTGCTGTTGAGCAATCTGTAGTAACGATGTGTAATAAAATCAATGTCAATAGTTTAGCTTGTTACTAAATCCAGAAAGAGTATGGTAACCAATCTATTTAATTTTATTGATTTTTCATCAAGTTAAAATGAATCATACAAACATTCGCAAACTTCAGTCCTTCATGCTGTCTCACAAATAAGAAATGCAGTAACAACTTAATCTTACTAGTAATGAGAATATAAATATATAAATGTCACTTGGTAAAGCAGAGTGTTAATGGAAAAAAGAAGACCCTTCACAAGATGTAATAGCGTCTGCAACAGTGGGCACAAGAGTAGCAACAGTTGTGAGAATTTTTGCAGGGCTGCCAATGCTTTGTTCTACTGTATGTAAGATTACTGACTTTGAACCAACTGGAATTTATCTAAAACTTTGTAATTACTGTATTATAATGTGAACTTTATTAACAAAAAATAGGAATCTGTGAAATACCAGTTGAGGTGTTTCAAGAAATAGGTTCATTTTGAATATAACATAGCTCATAGCTTCTCTATCCATTTGTTGCAGGGTACGAGGGTTGTTTCCAACTCTTTACCTGGGTGTGCGTATGTCTGCTTGGGTGGCGGTTATGGTTTCTTTGGGTTATATTCCCAGTAGTGGAATTGCTGGGTCAAATAGTATTTCTATTTGCAACTTTTTGAAAAAGCTCCATACTGTCTTCCATAGTGTTTGCACCACAACTTGTGTGTGTGTATGTGTGTGTGTGTGTTCATTAATTTTAATCAACATTTACAGAGACTTTGGATTTCCATTCATTCCTTGTTGCATTTTTCTCCCTGCCACCTTTCCCCTGTCCCAGTTCACTCTTCTCTTTGAGAAGTAAAATAAAAATTCTTTCATCGTTATACAATCCTCCCCACTCCGAGTCCACTCCACTATGCAGCCTTCATTCTGGACTCTTGTCATGATAATAATACTTAATCATATATTGTTTATGCTGCATTGAAAAACAAGGAACTCCTGAAATGTTATATAAAATGGGTGACCCTGGAGGACAACTATGATGAGTGAAATATCTCAGTCACAAAAGGACAAATACACATAATGCCACTGTGGTAAAGCTGGACTGACATTGGGGTTGGGGAGAAACTAAGAGGGAATTAAAAAATAAATAAATAAAAGAAATAGATTCAACCCCGCAGTTCTCACCAGCCTCTGCCAAAAACATGTAGAAGAAAATTTGCCGACTAGTTGAAAGATATCCATATTCAATCTCATTTCCAGAAAAAAAGATGATCCAGCCAAATGTGGAAATTATCTACCAAACAATATCATTAATGTCACATGCAAGTAAAATGTGACCAAAAATAATTTAAAAACTGTTAGAGTAGTACAATGACAGGAAATTTCCAAAAATTCAAGTGGGATTCAGAAGAAACTAAGGCACAAAGGATATCATTGCTGAGATCAGATGGATCTTGGCTGAGAGCAGAGAATACCAGAAAGATGTTTACTTGTGATCTATTAATTATGCAAAGGAATTTGACTGTGTGGATCTTGGCTGATTCTGAGGCGAATGGGAATCACAGAACATTTAATTGTGCTCATGTGAAGCGTAGACTAAAATCCAGTTGTCCAATCAGAAAAAAGGGACACTGCATGGTTTTAAATCAAGAAAACTGTTTGTTAGGGTTGTATCCTTTATCCAAAACTATTCAGTCTGTTCTGAATGAGTCATTCAAGAAATTGGAGTACATAAAGAAAAATGAGACATCAAGATTGGAGGAAAATTCACCAACCGCATGTGTTAGGCAGATGAGACAAACTTGTTTGCAAAACATAAAGAAGATATGAAGCATTTTCTGCAGAAGATCAAAGCCTTCAATATGGATTATACTCATCACCAAGAAATAAAGATCCTAATCACTGGGCCAATAGGCAACATCAGGATAAATGAAGAATAGATTGAAGTTGTCGACAATTTTATTTTACTTGGATCAGCAATTAACATCCATGATAGCAACAGTCAGGAAATGAAAAGATGTGTTGCACTGGAGAAATCTGTTGTCAAGGAACAAAATTTTAAAGAGCAAGGAAGTTAATTTAAAAACCAAGTTGAACTTGATCCAAACCATGGTCTTTTCAATGGTTTACATGCATCTTAAATTTGGAGAATGAATAAAGAAGATCAAAGAATCAATATTTTAATTGAAGTGTTGATGTAAGTAGTCCATATCCTATGGATTACCAAAAAATAAAAAAAATTCTGGTTTTGTTTATTTTTAATTGTGATTTTAATGAACTTTTATAGAGAACTTGGAGTCCCATTCATTGATTGTTGCACATTTTCCTCTCTGCCCGCCACTCAGTTCATTTTTCACTTTGAAAAAAAAATTATTTCATTGTTACACAGACCCCTGCCCCAGTCCAACTTACTACACTCTTATTCTGGACTCTTGCCATGCCAATAATACTTAACCATATATTCCTTTTATACAGTTTTCTTCCTCCTCTCTTTCAATGCTTTGCCCGTTATTTATAGCCTCTTTTCTTAGTTTCACCTCAACCTCCATGTCAGTCTTATTTTATAACAGTGGTGTTATGCAGTACTTGTCCTTTTGTGACTGAGATATTTCACTCAGCATAATGTCCTCCAGGGTCACCCATTTTGTATTATACTTCATCAGTTCGTTGTTTCTCAGTGCTGCATAATAGTCCATTGTGTGAATATACCACAGCTTCTCTAGCCATTCAATTTTTGATGGACACTTGGATTGTTTCTGACTTTGTGATATGCTATTGTGAACAAAGCCACAATAAACATGGGTGTGTAAATATCTGCTTGGGTGGCAGTTCTGGTTTCTTTGGGGTATGTTGAGAGTAGTGGAATTGCTGGGTAAAATGGGATTTCTATTTCCAACCTTTTGAAAAAGTGCCATACTGCTTTCCTTAGTAGTTGTACCATTTTACTCTCCCACCAACAGTAAATAAAGGTTCCAGTTTCTCCACAACTTTGCCAGCATTTGGTGTTTGTGCCTGTGTTGAATTTTGCTATTGTTAGTCGGGTGAGATGACATACTTGTTTTGATTTGCATCTCTCTTGGAGATAGGGATTTTGAAATTTTCTTCATAAGTTTGTTTGCCATCTGAATGTCTTCTTTGTTAAAGTATCTGTTCATATCCTGTGCACATTTCTCAGTTGTGTTGTTTACCTTTATCTTGTTGTGGTGCTGAAGTATTCTATAAATTCTGGATATAAATCCCTCATCAGACATGTCATTGTTGTTGTTGTTATGTGCCTTTGTGTCGTTTGTGACTCATAGCGACCCTATGCACAACAGCGCTAAACCCTGCTCTATCCTGTGCCAACCGCACTGCCTCTGACACACCCATCCCGATTACCCCAGTCACTGAATCAATCCACCTCATAGAGGGTCTTCCCCTCCTTCACTGTCCCTCCACTCTGCCCAGCATGATGTCCCTCTGCAAGGACCCGTCCCTCCTGGCAACATGTCCAAAGTATATCAGACGAAGCCCTAGAATCCTTGCCTCCAAGGAGTAGCTTGGTTGAATCTTCTCCACGATGAATCCGTGTGTTTTCCTGGCAGTCCATGGTACATTCAGCACCCCTCTCCAGCACCACAGCTCAAAAGCATCCACTCTCCTTCTGTCCTCCCTAGTCATTGTCCAACTCTCTGATGCATAACAAGCGATTGCAAAGACCATGGCCTGTATCAGGCACACCTTAGTCTTCAGAGAGACACTGTTGCTCCTGAGTACCTTTGAGAGGTCCATAACAGCAGACCCTCCCATCGCGATACGCTTTTTGATTTCCTGACTGCTGGTGCCAAGAGTGTTGACTGTGGAGCCGAGCAAACTGAAGTTGTGAACAATCTCAATCTCTTCGCCATCCATCCTGACGCTGCCAATTGGTCCAGTGGTGAAAATCTTTGTCTTCTTGACATTGAGCCTCAGTCCATACTGAAAGCTGCAGTCCTTGACCCTTCGTAGCAAGTGCATGAGGTCCTCCTCAGTTTCAGCAAGCAGGGTTGTGTCATCTGCATAACGCAGATTGTTAATAGATCTTCCACCAATCCTGGTGCCACATTTCTCCTCATAGAGCCCAGCCTCTCAGATAATCTGCTCTGCATACATGTTGAAAAGGTATGGAGACAGGATGCATCCCTGGCGTACACCCTTCCCAATTTTGAACCATGCAGTGTTACCCTGCTATGTTCTGACTACTGCCTCTTGGTCCAAGTATAGGTTTCTCATTAGCACAATTAAATGTTCTGGGATTCCCATTCTTCTCAGAGTCAGCCACAGTTTGTTATGATCCAGTCAAATGCCTTTGCAGAATCAATGAAACACAGATAGACATTCTTCTGGTATTCTCTGCTTTCAGCCAAGATCCACCTAACATCAGCAATAATATCCCTAGTACCACGACCCCTTCTAAACCCAGCCTGGACTTCCGGCAGTTCTCTGTTGATGTGCTGTTCTAACCGTTTTTGGATGATCTTCAGTAGAATCTTGCTTGCATGTGAAATCAATGACACTGTTCTGTAGTTTCCACACTCAGTTGGGTCACCCTTCTTTGGAATGGGAACAAATATAGATCTCTTCCAGTCAGTTGGCCAAGTGGTTGTTCTCCAGATTTCTTGGCACAACTTGGTGAGCACATCCAGGGCAACATCAATTGTTATACCATCTATTCCTGGGCCCTTATTTTTTGCTATTTTCTTCAAAGCAGCTTGAACTTTTTCCTTCATCACCATAGGCTCTTGCTCATATGTTATTTCATTAAATTCTTCTGTATCTGCCAATTCCTTTCTATATAATGACTCAGTATATTCCTTCCATCTTCTTTTAATTCCTGGATCATTTAATATTCTGCCCAAAGCATCCTTGATTACAGCAACTCTCGGTTTGAATTTGTTCTTCAGTTCCTTGAGCTTAAGAAATACTGAGCGAGTTCGGTCGGCCCTTTTGATTTTCTGACTCTATCTCCATTACCACAATTTCTTCCCAATCTGTGGCTTCCCTTTTTACCCTGTTGGAGAAGTTTTTGGATGTGCATAGGGATTTGATCCTTAGAAGGTTCCATTCATCTATTTTTTTCCTCTCCCGGTTATATAGGTTTTTATGGATTCTTGGAAGACTGTTAATCTTGTGGATTAGGGCTTCTAGGATTCTTCCAAGCTTTTCTCTCAAGAATTATTTATAGTCCTTGGTTTTAGTCCTAGGTCATAAGATCCTCTTTGAGTTGTTTTTGTGTATGGTGTGAGAGGTGGGTCTTGCTTGCATTTTCTGCAGATAGTTTTCCAATTTTGCCAATACCATTTATTTAAAAAGGTTGTTCTTTCCCTATTTCACTGAATTCTATAACTTACTTTGAGTATATTCTCAGGAGGAAGTAATCCTTAGGAAAAGACATCATGCAGATAAAGGGGGACAAGAGATAGAGAAGAAGCTCCTCAATGAAATTGTTTGACACAGTACCACTGTAGTGGGCTCAAGCATAACAGAGATCAGGAGGATCAGGCAAGCCTCAGGTCTGTTCATAGGATTACTATGAGTTTTAGTTGCCTTCATAGCAACTAACAACAGTATAAATCCAGGATTTCTTAATGAGTCCACCTTACCACAATGCTTTTACTCACAATTTCTCCTTCTTGTGAATTGGCCCTTGCTTCTTTATTGCTAAAACTGTTAATGGTTATCAATTGGCCCTTTATCTGTCTCCAAAATTTTGATCCTTAACGATTTTCTAAGTTGTCAAGCTAAACATTTCCTCACATGTCATTTTCCTGAGTTTCCTTTCACTAATATAGGTCTAAATTATCTTCATAGCCATATTTAAAGGCTTTCTCATACTCCATTTGTTTTTCATTTCTGGGCAATTTAATCGCTCACAGGCTCTATGAGAAAAGACCAGACTAGGCTGTTGCGGTCCTATATAGCTTGGTTCCCAAAAGCAGTCGTGCAGCAGAGCAGACACAGACCTGCTGCAAGATGGAATCATGTCTTGGCCTGAACCTGGTCTGCCCATCACATGTGACCACCTTCTGGTCAGCTTTTCACATGCAGTCAGGGCTAGGATCACATTCATTTTTTAATTAGAATTTTTGACACTTTTAGGTGCCATCAAATTGAATACAATTCATACTGAACCAATGAATAACAGGCCTGGATCCTGTCCTATTCTGTGTCATTCTCATCATCTCTGACACACTTGAGCCCATTGCTGTAGCCACTGTGTCAGCTCATCTGGTTGAAGGTCTTCCTGTCTTTCATTGATTGATCGTCCACTTTTCCAAGCATGATGTCCCTTTCCAAGAAATAGCCTCTCCCAGAAACATGCCCAAGATATGAGAAGATTTCCATCTTTGCCTCCAAGGAATACCATAGCTGCATTTTCCCCCCCAAGATATAACTGAGTTCTTTTGTGGTTTATTTTCTTTTGGGAGTCCATGGAATATTCATTATTCTTCTTCAACACCACAACTTAACGGCGTTAATTATTCAGTCATCTTTATTTATTGTCCAGATCTCAGATGTGTAGCTAGTGATTTTCAATCACTTTTCAAGACCATGCCCTGAATCAAGTGCATCTTAGACTTTAAACTGACATTATTGCTTTTCAGCACTTTGGAGAGATCCAAACTTGCCCAATGCATTATGTCTGCTGACTACTGGTACAAAAATTGTTGATTGTTGATCCAAGCAAGAGTAAGTCATTGACAGTGTCAATCTATCATGATTTTGCCTATTGGTCCAATGGTCAGGATCTTTGTTTTCTTAATGTTAAGATGTAATCCATATTGAAAGCTGTAGTCCTTGGTATTCTGCAGCGAGTGTTTCAAGTCTTCCTCACATTCAGCAAGCAAGGCTTGCCATCTGCATAATGCAGGAGGTTGATGAGTCTTCCTTCTATGCTAACACCACATTCTTTATAAGTGTCAAGCTTCTCAAATTATTTGTTCATACAAATTGAATAGTTATGGAGAAAAGGATAAATCCCTGACACACACTTTTCCTGATTTTAAACAATGCAGTGTTTCCTTATTCTGTTCAGACAACAGCTTCTTGGTCTAGTTATAGATTTTATATGAGTACAATTAAGTGTTCTAGGCTACTCCTTCTTAATGTTAGTCATAGTTTCCTATAATTCATACTTTCAAATGCCTTTGCATAGTCAATAAAAGACAAACAGACATTCTTCTGGTATTCTCTGCTCTCAGCCAGGATCCATTTGCCAAGATATCTGGTGCCACTGCCTCTTTCTGAGGCTTTAGGCAGAGGTCTGTGAACAGCTAGGAAGACAGTCAAGTCTCTGCTAGGTGCCAGTGGGTCTGAGAGTTGCCTATGCCAAGCACCAGCTAAACCGTATTCCATGCTTAATACCTCCATCCGGGATCCTATATTGTCATATTGTTACAGTTTTCAACTAGGGCAGAAAATGTTGTCCTGAGCTGTTATATTTGTATGTCTGATTGTCTTTACAGTTTGCTATTAGTACAATATCTGTCAGTTCATTAATGTGAGAAATTATTTGCATATTGTCAGTTTCTTTATATCTTAATTGTGTATATGCTTACTTATTTACTATTTGCTCTTATTAGTACAGAACTTGTCTGTAATTCTGCTCTACAGATGTAAATTGTGGGTAGCTATGATGCTGGAAGCTATGTCTCTGGTATTTCAAATGCTCGAACAGTCACTGCTAAAAGAAGCATTGGTAATGGGGAGCAAGGACAACGTAGGAAGGCCAGATCTGACCATAATTAACTCTACAAAGAAGAACTGTACCCATCAATAAAATTATTCCCCATACAAAACAAAAAAGGTACATAGTTAGACATGGCCCCCTAACCACTCCTGTATCTACTTCTACTAATCACTGGATTCAATATTTGTTGCAAATTGACAAAGACTTGACTTTACTCAGACTTGTGGGGCTTATTAAGAAAATAAACTGGAGGTTGGGGGAGGCAAAAGACATCACACAGTGAAATCCCAGGTGTAGTGCAGTAAATCCTCAATTCATTCAGAAATCTTTACAGTCAACAAGTGAAAGAAAGTCCAGGTTTAGTCCAGCAACACAAATACAAGTAGTATCTGGTTTCCTCATGTGTCCAGTTAGCTATAGCTCAGTCTATTGAGGTCTATCTATAGCAGTCACTTTCATTCATTCACTTTCAAAAGTCAGCTTTACATTCAATTGTCCTGCAAGCAAAACTTTTAACACTGCCCATATCTCTACAGCTCCATCAGGCTAAGCCTCATTACAGTCTCTCTATAGTAACTCTTAGATTGGTCTCACAGCTGTTGAAGATGTTGAAAACACTAATAAAAAGGTAATTCTTTTGTCTACAGTTCAGGTAGCTGGAATCATGCACCCAGAAGGGGCTAGTGCAATAAATATAAAAATAATTTTCAAAAGTCCAAACACCACAGTCACAAATAGTTGACAGGTTACAGCAGATCTCCTAGATCAAGACAGACTAGGAGAAGGTATTTGGTAAGCTATTTTCAAAATAACAAGTCTTCAAAAGCCTTATAAACTACACAAGTATGTGGGTCGCTGTATTATTAGAGGTAGGACTTTTGGAGTATCATTTTCTAGACATATATATGAAGTTATGAACTGTGCAGATATTAGGAAAACTTAAATGACTTGACTTCAAATTAGCAATTGAAGTTTCTTGTGATCTGAAACATGGAATAAGATCATACCATAAAGTTAGAATCATAACAGCTGTCAGGGGTATGTGTAATTCAATTATTATGTATCGTCCAGCTTTCTAGTCATTATTACTTTTGGTACTGACTTAGACCAATCTGTAGCTGCTATATGGCAGTGTTTTGAGCCCTAAATTAGAGAATTGAACATCTGCCAGTGAATTTATGAAAGTAAAATCAGCAATTTATGCTATTCAACATGATACGTAATACACGTTACAAACAATAAAATATGCCAGGGGGAAAGCATGGTTTTAAGTGTGGCTCATTGTTACTGGTAGTATTTTAAATCAAGGATTATGTGTATAGAGTATACACATGAAGTTATTTTGGCCCACTTAGCATATTGCTCAGTTTGTGGCCTTTCTAGGAAGGGCATGCTTTGAAATTCATATGGAAATTACTGATTTAAACAACAAACACTACAGAGATTTCAGAAAAGTGAAAAAGCAGAGCAGTAAAAGAGTAAAGAAACAAAAAGATAAAATATGGGAGGGATATCTTAATAATGCCTTAACAAAGGTCTAGGTCTGTTAAACTAAAAACACCAAAGAGATTTGGAAGCAGTGGTAGAAATGGTGTCAACACATATCAAAGGAATCGTGCAGCAGGGTCGGCAAAAACAGACCCGCTGGAGCCCAACGGCAGAAGTGGTAGCCTTGGCAGGAACTGCTACTGGAACTGCTACTAGGAATTCAGCTTTAAAGAGTTGAAAAAACCTATTACTTTGATGAGAAGAGGCTGTTCAGTTAGCAGTGGAGAGACTAACATCAGAGTGGATGAAGGCAGAGACTTGGGTAGCATAAATTGGGCATGCAAGACCAAAGGAAATTGGATTGGCTGAGAAGAAGCCTCCATGGCTGGAAAGGATGTCATCATAGCAGGCAGGAGCTTGCTTCCATAGCTAAGTCATGATGAGAGAACATTTGTTCCCTGAAAAATGAGGAATATGTTAGACAATATGGAGGAGACCTTTAAAGTTTGTTTATGTGTTTTCGGATTCTGATAACCATATTTCAGCCTACTGATTCTGATCCAAAGGTGTGTTCTCTCACCTCCTTAGTATTACTGTTGTTGTTATGTGCCAGTGAGTCACCTGTGCTTCATAGCCACACTATCCACATTAGTGTTGAACCTTGTCCTATCTTGAGTCAATCTCACTGTCTCAAACACATTTAACCCCATTATCTCAGTTACAGTTTATCCATTTGATCCATGGCCTTCCCATCTTGCATTGTCCCTCTACCCTTCCAGGAATTATATTATTCTCCAAAGACTAGTTTCTTCTGGCAAATGCCCAAAATATGTGAGAAAGAGCTTCAAAATTCTTGTCTACAGAAATCAACTTGGTTTCACCTTCTCCAGGACATACCTGTTTGTTCTCTTGGAAGTCCATAGTATATTCAATACTTTTCTTCAGCATCATAATTCAAAGTCATCAACTCTTCTTCTGTCATGCTTATTCATTGTCCAGCTATCTTATGCACTGCAAAGTATTGTAAAAATCATGACCTGGATCAAGCACACCTTAGTCTCTAAACTGAAATTTTTGCTCTTCAGCACTCAGAAGAGGTCCCTGACAGCAGACTTTCTTAATCCAATTCATCTTTTGATTTCCTGACTGCTGGTGCCAAGAACATTGATTGTGAAATCAAGCAAGCTGAAATTGTTAAGAGCATCAATGCCATGGTCTTTGCAATTACTTGGTATGCATCAGAGAGCTGGACAATGACTAAGGATGACTAAGGAAGGATAATTGATGCCTTTGAGTTGTGGTGCTGGAGAAGAGTATTGAACATACCATAGAACTCCAAGAGATGAAATAGGTATGTCTTGGAGAGAATAAAACCAAGTTTCTCCTTAGAGGCAAGGATTTTGAAGCTCCGTTTCCCATACTTTGGGCCCATGGACAGGAGGGACCAGTCTTTAGAGAAGGGTATCATGCTTGGAAAGGTGGACGGACAGCACAGAGAGAAAGACCTCGAATGATATGGATTGACACTAAATAAGGTAATGAGGTTAGGTGTGTTAGAGTCAGTGAGACTGGCCGAGAATAGGGCAAAGTTCAGAGCTATTTCATATCGTTTCTCTATAACTCGCAGGTGAGTGGATGGCATATAACAACAAATCTACTTCCCGGATAATAGAATCACAATAATTTCTAGAGATATTTTAACTATTCTTTACTATTGTGATGCATATTATAAAATTTTTATAACCTTAGGGCCAACTTTTGGGGAGTTCTCCTTGCCAGAAGAAAGGAGAATGGTGGTGTGAGCACAGGAATCATGGCAAGATTTGGAGCTGACTGCTTTTCCGGGAATGTGTTTGACGTGCAGGTGGTATAGCACTGGTCTGTGCATTGCTATACAGAGGTACCTCGTGGTTGCTGTGATGCTGAAGACTGTGACAGTGATGTGCCAATCGTGGTAATGGGCACCCATGGTGGACAGTGTTGGCTGGAGCTTCCCGACTAAATCAAGCCTGGAAGCAGGAGCGGCATCCACTTCCGAAATGGCTTGCCTCCGGAAACTCTATGTATGAACAGTGCTCAGGATGTTTGTTCATAGGGTCGCTATGAGTCGTCAACAACTCAACAGCATCAAACAACAACAACAAGGGCACTCTTTAAATTCTCTAATTCTTAGATACCAAAATGATAAACAAATTGCCTATTTTAACTTACTATGATCTGCAAATGATCCATCCCCAAGTTTTATCAATTGCTTCCTATATATCTGAAAGTTGGACAATGAATAAGGATGATGGAAAAAGAATTAATGCCTGAAAATTGTTGACATTTTAGTATCCCTGGGACTGCCAAAAGATCTAAGTCTGTCTTACAGGAAGTGCAACAAAGTTGCTTGTTAGAGATAAAGATGGTGAAATGTCATCTCTTATACCTCAGCCATGCTTCCAGGAAATGCCAGTCCTTGGAAAAAGACACCATGATGGGAAGGGCCAGAGAAAGAAAGGAAGACCCTCAACAATAAGGATTGATATATTGACTACAACAATGGGCTCAAGTATATTAGGAACCATGAGGATGGCTCATGATAGAGCAAGATTGATATCTGTTGTTCATATGAGTTAAGAGTTATAATTAGTTGACTCAGTGAGACCTAACAGCAACAACAACAATAACATAGAATAAGTCAGTCACACCGCTAAGATGTATAATCTTGGAAACCAAATAAAGGTCTCTATAAGTTAGAATGGATTCAACAGGCTTAGAAACTACTCTGTATATAAAGATTCAAAAATCTCTAGTAGTCTAGTGGATACAGAGTTGTGCTGCCCATCCAAAGGTGAGGAGTTCAGATCTATCAACTGTTCTGAAGGAGAAAGATGGGTAGCTCCTCCTGTGGGATTTATAGCCTCTAAATATCTGTTGAATGGTCAGCTATAACTTGGTGCCAAATAGACAACAATGAGGAGGAGGAGTACATAAATATAGGTTAAGATGGTTTTATCATTATCAGAAGCTGATTATGGGCAATTTAGGGCATAATTCTTTAGACAAAGATAATAATTTGGGAGGCATAATAATTTTAAGCAAATGACTACCATTCAATGGTAAAATGAAGTACCATGCCTCTATCTATGAACACAATTTTTAAAAAACCAAATACATAAAAACCACTCCCCCCCCAAAAAAAAATCCAGTAAGACTTGTCAAAAAATTAAAAAAAAAAAACATTTATTTAAGTGAGAATAAAAATTGGTTAGAAGGCTAGTTCATTTCTCAGAAAGTTTATTTATATAAACTTGTATTTAAAAAAAAAAGTTTTGTTTTGTTTTGTTTTGTTTTTCTGTCTGTCTTAACCAGTTGTTTAAAATAAATACAAGGAGTTAGAAGTGTTAACATTTAAACTTCTGCTTATTAAAATTTAAGTGGATTTTCAGGAGTAAAATATGCTAAATAATCAAACCTTAAAATGTCTTCTTGACATTACAGTTTCATTTTAAGAAGATGAAAGCAAACAATAATTTAATTCTGTAAAATTTAAGAAAAATAACCATGGAGAAAATGATGGGTACAGGAACTTTTTATAACATATCTGCACACTCTCAGAAACCACAATGTTAGGCAATCTCAGATGGAAATCTATATTGAAGGCTGTAGTCTTTTTTCAGGAGCATGCATTTCAGGTTCTTCTCATTTTCATCAACCAAAGTTGTGCCCTTTGCATGATTCAGATTGTTGTTGAGTCTTCCTCTGATCCTGATGCCACATTTTTCCTCACAGAGGCCAAGTTCTTAAATTATTTACTCTGCATACAGATTAAAAAGGTATTGTGAAAAGATACAAACCTAATACACATCATCCTTTATTTAAGCAGTGTTCCCTTGTTCTGTTTTGACAACTGCTTATTGGTGTGTGTATAGGTTCCTAATGAGTACAAGTTAGTGTTCTAGGATTCTCATTCTTCTTTATGTTAAACATAATTTTCTATGATCCACACCACGAGTTACCTGTGCATAACAAATGAAACACACATAAACATTATTCGTATATTATCTGCTTTCAGCCTGACATCAGTAATTATATCTCTACTTCCATGATCTCTTCTGAATCTAGTTCCAATCTCTGGAAGTTCACTGTCAGTACACTGTCCCAGATATTTTTAAATAATTTTCAACAATGTTCTACATGGAGCATTGCATGGAATAGTAATGAGATTGTTTTATAATTTCTATACATTATTGAATTGTCATTTTGGGGGAATGCAAAAAATGTATCTTTTCCCATTAGTTGGTCACATAGCCACCTTCCAAATTTCTTGGCATAGGTTAGTAAGCATGTCCAGGACAGCATATGTTTGGTGAAATACTTCAATTGGAACTTTGCTAATGCCTCCAGTAAAGCTTCACTAGTTCTTATGAAGTATATGATCTATATGCTACTTCCTAAAATGGCCCAGTGATCCATATTGTTATTATTAGGAGCCATTAAGCCAAGGATTACTAATAGTGATTCTATGAACAATAGATCTGACTCCTATTCTATCCAGTGACATCCTATCTTTAACACACTTGAGCTCATTGCTGGAGTCACTGTGTCGATCTCAATGGGGTCTACCTCTGTATTGCTGACCCTTCTCCTTTCCAAACATGTTATCCTTTTCTAAGAAACACCTTCTCCTAGCAACATGTCTAAAATATAAGAGACAAAACCTTGTCATTCTTGCCTACAAGGTACACTTTGGCTGCACCTTTTCCAAGACATACTTTTTCATTCCCTTAGCAGTTTATGGAACAGTCAGTACTCTTCTCCAAAACTGCAATTAAAAGATGTTAATTCTTTTTCTGTCATCATTATTCATTGTATAGCTCTTAGGTGCACAGCAAGTACTTGAAAAGACCATGGCCTAAATCAGGCTCACCTTAATCTTCAAACTGACATCACTATACTTCAGTATTTAAGAGAGATCCCTGATAGTAGATATGCCCAAAGCAATATGTCTCCTTATCTCTTAACTGCTAGGTGTTGGTCATGGAGCAAAGCAAGATGAAATATATAACAGTTTCAATCCTTTTTCCATGTATCATAGTATTTCCCATTATGTGGTAAGGACCTTTGTTTTCTTGAAGTTAAGATGCAATCCATATTGAATCCATATCAATCTGCATTGTACAAGTTGTTGATGAGTCTTTTTGACCCAGAAGCCACATTCTTCTTCAAAACATAAGGCTAATGAATTATAAACTCAGCAGACAGATTGAATAGGTATGGAGAAAGGATACACTCCTGACACACACTCTTCCAAATTGTAAACTATACAGTGTTTCTTTGTTCCATTCAGACAACAACTTCTTGTCCTATGTATAGATTTCATATAAGCACAATTAAACATTCTGGGATTCTCATTATTCTCAGTGTTAGCCATGGTTGTGATCTATACAGCCAAGTGCCTTTGACCAGTCAATAAAACACCAATAAACATTCTTCTGGTATTTTCTGCTTTCAGCCAGGAGCCATGTGACATCAGCAATAATATCCCTATTGCTGCACCCTCGTTTAACTCCAGGTTGAACCTCTGCCAGATACCTGTTGAACTATCCTTCCAGTCATTTTTGGGTGATTTTCAGCAGTATTTTCAGCAATATAATGATTGTTGTTATGTCCTCAAGTCACTTGTGACTCATAGTTACCCTATCAGCTCTGAATTCTGCTCTATCCAAAGCCAACCACATCTCTGACACACCCACTCTTATTACCCAGTCACTGAGTCAATCCATCTGATGAAGGATATTCCTCTCTTGCATTGTTCCACTACCCTTCCAAGCATGGTGTCCCTCTCTAAGGACTAGTCCCTCCTTGAAACATGCCCAAAGTGTGTCAGACAAAGTTTCAGAATCTTTGCCTCCAAGAAGCCGCCTGGTTTTACCCTCTCTAGGATGAACCTTAAACCAGGCTACTCCTTGGTGGCAAGAATTCTGGGGCTTCGTCTGACATACTTTGGACATGTTGTAAGGAGGGACAGGTCCTTGGAGAAGGACATCATGCTTGGCAGGGTGGAGGGACAGCGCAGGAGGGGAAGATCCTCTATGAGGTGGATTGATTCAGTGACTGGGGTAATCGGGATGGGTGTGTCAGAGGCAGTGCGATTGGCACAAGATAGAGCAGGGTTTAGGGCTGTTGTACATAGGGTCGCTATGAGTCACAAGCGACTCAATGGCACAAAACAACAACACCACAACAGGATGAACCTGTTTGTTCTTCTAGCAGTCCATGCTATATTCAACACTTTTCTCCAGCACCACAACTTAAAATCATCAATTCTTCTTCTATCATCCCTAGTCACTGTCCAAATTACTGATTCATAACAAGTAATAGCAAAGATTAATGCCTGGATCAGGTGCACCTTCATCTCCATACTGACATCGTTGATCTTCAGTCCTCGGGGAGGTCCCTGAAAACAGACTTCACAGTGCAATTCGTCTTTTGATTTCCTGGTTGTTGGTACCAAGAGTGTTGATTGTGGAGCCAAGCAAACTGAAGCAGTTAACAATCTCAATATCTTTACTGTCTATCCTGATACTGCTAACTGGACCAGTGGTGAGAATCTACGTCTTCTTGCTATTGAGCTTAAATCCATATTGAAGATTACAGCCCTTGACCTTCTGCAGCAAGCACTTCAGGTCTTGCTCAGTATCAGCAAGCAGGGTTGTGTCATCTGCCTAATGTAGGTTGTTGATGAGTCTTCCTCCAATCCTGATGTCACGTTCCTCCTCACAAAGCCCAGTCTCCTGGATGATCTGTTCTACACATACATTAAAAAGGAATGGAGAGGCTATTCTTCTCATGGAACGTGACTCTTCCCTCAAAGTGTAGTTTTTCTCACAGGATGCATCTGTTTGCATGGAATGCATCAATGTTTGGACATTACTATTGCTCTGCTATAAGACACCAAGGCCTGTGTGGAATGGCAGGCTTGCAAACATCTTCCAGCAACTACTTTGCCAGTTTCTGCTAAAGGCTGTGGCTCAACCCAGGGACACCCTGGTCAACAGAACCCTGCCTGCCTGTTTGAGGGGTTGCAGTTTCAGTACCTGGTGGCAGTCTCCACAGTCCAGTGCCAAAAGCACCAGGATAACAGGTACTTTAGAGGAAATACTACTGTCTAACTACCTCATGTGGACCCTTAAGCTCATGTGAAAGGGACCAGGACAGCTCAAGGTAGGCAGAGATACCATTTCTAGATGGTAACATAGGCTTCCTGCTCTGCTATGCAGGTACTTTGGGGAAAACACTGCTGTCAGCCCCAAGAAGGGAATACAAATATACATATCATTCACACAACATTATAATACTCTGGTTCACTATATATTTAAAATTACCTAACATCTAGTAAGAAAAGAATCACATAATGTCAAGTAAACAGCAGTCTGCTTCAGTTATCATTAAAAAATAAACAAAAAAAAAACCAAACAAAAAACTCACCTTCTCCTAAAAAGCAAACTCATTGAATACCCCAGATAGAGAGAACCAAAATAAATATGTTTATGTGGAGTTATTTAAACAGCTACAGAAGAAGACACAAATGATATAAGAAACAATTAAGAGAGCAAACAACCCAGAGATAACAAACTAGAAGAAATATGTTGATGAGGAGCAATTTTAACAACAATGGAAGAAAATTGAGAAGATGGAAGAAAAAATTGATAGTATAGACAAAAAGGCACAAGAACTTTGAAAAATCATCACTAGACAGAGACAGTACAGCCAATAAAATACTAGAAATAATAGGAAAGAATAAAAAATGCAGTCCAGATTAGGAACACCCAAATGGCAGAAGTGTCCAACATGCTAAGAGGACAAAAAGTAGAATTGAAGAGATAGACTAGAGAGTTAGTGAGGTGGAAGACAAGAGCCTTGCTGGAAACATACTAGAAAAAAAAAACAACAATATTAGAGATGAGAAGTAAATAAAATGAAGAAAACATTAGAATCATGTGGGATGACATCAAAAGAACAATATATGTATGTATGATTAGAATTATAGAAGAGAGAAAGTAACAGGGAAATTACTGAGAAAATTGTCAAGAATTACTAGAAGAAAATTTCTGAGGTATATGGAAGAATGGGGAAAATCCATGTTCAAGAAGAACAACAAACACTAAATAGAGTAGGCATGAAAAGAAAAACATCAAAACATAGTCAAATTCTCCAAATTAAAAGGTAAGGATAGAATTTCAAAAGCAGCACGAGAAAAACAGAGTCACTTACAAAGAATAGTCAATTAGATTAAATTCTGATTTCTCAGCAAAAACTATGAGAACTAGAAGACAATAGGATATACAGAAAGTTGAAAGAAAACGATTTCCAGCCAACGATCCTTTACTCAGCAAAGTTTTCCATCAAATATGAAGAATAAATTAGATTTTTTGCAGAAAAGAAGAAACTCAAGTAATCTGTGAAAACAGGACAAAATCTACAAGAAATTTTAAGTGAAGTCATTCACAGAGAGATGCCAAGGAAAGTGCATGGACCATAGAAACCAGAAAAAAACAGAAAAAGAAGCACAACAAACTGGCAATGATAAAACCTGACTTGACAATAATCATACTTAATGTAAATTGAATAAATTCACCAATTAAGAGAAATGAGTACTAGAATGAATTAAAAAAACCAAAGCCCATAAATATGTTGTCTATAAAATATACATCTAAAAAGGCGGGAGGGGGAGACAGACTCAAAATCAAAGGCTGGAAAAAGTACACCAAGCAAATGGCAACTACAAAAAACAGGAGTGGCAATACTTAATCTCTGATAAAATTGACTTCTGAATGAAAACCTCCATTGGAGATAAGGAAGGGCATTGTTGTTGTTGTTGTTATGTGCCGTCAAGTCATTTGCGACTCATAGCGACCCTATGCACAACAGCTCTAAACCCTGCTCTATCCTGCGCCAACCTCACCGCCTCTGACACACCCATCCGGATTACCCCAGTCACCGAATCAATCCACCTCATAGAGGGTCTTCCCCTCCTGCGCTGTCCCTCCACTCTGCCCAGCATGAT
>NW_006399915.1:3591223-3599400 GCF_000299155.1 Elephantulus edwardii
TGGTGCCAAGAGTGTTGACTGTGGAGTCAAGCAATCTAAAGCTGTGAACAGTCTCAATCTCTTCACCATCCATCCTGATGCTGCCAATTGGCCCAGTGGTACATTCTCTAGAATCAATCACATATTATGACATAAAGCAAACCTCAAGAAATTAAAAACAAACAAACAAACAAACCAAACATTGAAATAATACTAAGTATCTTTTCAGAGCTCAGTTCCCTTCAACTAGAAATTAACCACAGGAAGTTAGAGTTTACAAAATAAACCATGTGGAAACTAATTAAACTGATTAAAAAATGAAATAAAAAATTCTTAGAAAGAAATGAAAACAAAAATACAATATACCAAAACTTCTGGAATACAGTTAAGGAGTCCTTAGGAAGAAGTCCACAGCAATAGGCAGACACATTAAAAAGGAAGAAGGAAGAAAAATTAACGATCAAACTCAACAACTTGATCAAATAGAAAAAGAACAGCAATATAATCTACAACCTCTAGAAGAAAAGAAATTATAAGGATAAAAAAGGAAATCAATGAGATAGAAAGCAGAAAAACAATTAAAACCACCAATAAGATCAGGAGGTGGTTTTTAAAGAGTCAATAAAATTGACAAACCACTGGCAAACTTAACAAAGGGGGTGGAGGGTAGGGGGAAGACCCAGATAACTCAAATAAGAAATGATAGAAATTAAAAAGGTGGTATTACAACAGAATCAGATGAAATGAAATTGATTAATATCAGAATATTATCCAAAACTGTATTTCAATAAATTTGAAAACTTAGAAGAAATGGACAAATTCCTTGAAATGCACCCCTTATCCAAACTGTCCATGACAGATATTGAACACTTAAACAGATCCATGACAAAAGAAAAAAATCAATAGGTCATAAAAAGACTCCCCGATAAGAAAAGTCCTGGACCAGATGGCTTCACAGCTGAATTCTACCAAACATTCAGAGAATATCTATCACCAATATTAGTTAAATTATTTCAAAAAATTGAAAAAGACCACAACAAGATAAAGGTAAATAATCTAATTGAAAAATGGGCACAGGATATGAACAGACACTTTACCAAAGAAGACATTCTGATGGCTAACAAGCACATGAAGAAATGTTCAAAATCCCTAGCTCTAAGAAAGATGCAAATCAAAACAACTATGAGATATCATCTCACCCTAGTCAGAATAGCAAAATTTAACAGAACAGCAAGCAACAAATGCTGGTGAGGTTGTGGAGAAAATGGAACCCTTATTCACTGTTGGTGGAAATGTAAAATGAGGCAACCACTGTGGAAGGTGGTATGGCACTTTCTCAAAAACTTGCAAATAGAGATACCATTTGACCCAGCAAATTCACTACTGGGAATATACCCCAAAGAGACCATGACTGACATCCAAGCAGATATATCCACACCTATGTTGTTCCTGGCTGGCTCCTCCCAGGGTCTTGGGAAGTTCTTGCCAGAAGGAGCATGGTGGGGTGAGTGCAGAAATCGTGGCAAGCTTTTGGAGTCGACTGCTTTTCCAGGCCTGTGTTTGTTACGTGCAGGTTTGCTCTGTCCCCAGGAGCAAGGCTAGCCAGCCTGGGCCTAGGGTTTGAATCAGGAGGTGGCCTTAAGCCAAAAGGGCCCGAGGGCCAGGTTCAAATTGTTTTCCTGTCAAACGTTCTTCTAGGTGGTATAGCACTGGTCTGTGTGTTGCTGTACAGAGGTAACTCGTGGTTGCTGTGATGCTGAACACTGCGACAGTGATGTGCCAATTGTGGTAATGGGTACCCATGGTGGACAGTGTTGGCTGGAGCTTCCCGACTAAATCAAGCCTAGAAGCAGGAGTGGCACCCACTTCCGAAATGACTTGCCTCCGAAAACTCTATGTACGAACAGTGCTCAGGCTGTTCGTTCATAAGGTCACTATGAGTCGTCTAAGACTCGATGGCACCAAACAACAACAACAACAACAACATGTCTATTGCGGCGCTTTGTTCACAATAGTAAGGAGTTGGAAACAACCTAAGTACCCATCAACAAATGAATGTATAGAGAAGCTGTGGTATATTCACACAATGGAATACTACGCTGCATTGTAAAACAAGGAACTCATGCAATATTATTCAAAATGGTTGACTCTGGAGAACATTATGCTGAGTGAAATATCCCAGTCACAAAAGGACAAATACTGCATGGTGCCACGGCAATTAAACAGAACTGACATCAGGGTTGGGAGGAGACAGAGAAAGATGTGTTCAATGATGTATACTGCATTGAAACAGTTGAGAGAGAAACTGTTCAAAAGGTATGTGTGTTTAGGTATTTTTGTCATGACAGGAGTTCAGAGCGAAGGCTGCATAGTGGAGTGGACCTGGGGGGAGGGATTGTAAAACAATGAAAGAATTTTTCTTTTACTTTTCCAAGAGGGTGGAAAAGTGCAACAATGAATGAATGGAAATCCAATCTCTGTAGATTTTCATTGAAATTAATAGTTAAAAAAAAGAAAGAAAAATAATTTCAAGAGAAAAAAATTGAAAAAGAAACATTCACAAAGTCATTCTATGAAGCAAGCATAACCCTAATACTAAAACCAGGCAAAGATATTACCATGAAAGAAAATGACAGACCAACATCTCTCATGAATAGAGATGCAAAAACCCTTAACAAAATCCTAGCCAATAGACTCCAAAAGTACATTTAAAAAAAATAAATAAATCACCATGACCAAGTGGGATTCATAACAGGTATGCAAGGATGGTTCAGCATAAGAAAAAGAATCAACATAATTCACCATATTAACTAGACAAATAACTAGGACAACATGATCTTAGTAACTGATGCTAAAAAATTTTCACAAAATCTAACATGCCTTCTTCATAAAGACCCTCTGCAAAATTTGAATTGAATTTCCTCAATATAGTGAAAAGTATATGTGCAAAACCAAGAGCCAAAATCATTCTCAATAAACAAAGACTAAAAATATTTTCCTTTTGAACAGAGACCAGAGAAATAAGCACACTGTCACCATATCTATTCAATATTGTATAGGAAATGCTTGGCACGGCAATATGACAAAAGAAGGAAATAAAAGGCATCCAAATGGGCAAAGAGATGATTAAACTATTGCTATGCACAGATGATATGATAGTGTACACAGAAAATTCCAAGGACTCAACAACAACACCAAAAAAATGCAGAGTTAGTAGGCCAATTTAACAGAGTGTCAGGGTATAATATCAATATTCAAATATCAGTGGGATTTCTGTACAGTAACAAAAGGAACTCAGAGAAGGAAATCAAGAAAACAATATCATTTACAATAGCCAATCACAAATTGAGATACTTGGGAGTGAATCTAACTAGAGACTCAAAAAACCAGTTCAAAGAAAACTACAGAATATTTTTGTGAGACACAATAAAAGACCTAAAAAATGGAAGAATGTGTCCTGTTTATGGGTAAGAAGACTCAATGTTGTGAAAATGACAATCCAGCCAAAAGGAATCTACATGTTCAATGCAATCCCAATATAGATACCAAATTCATTTTTTAAGGCGATCATGAGGGAAATTGTCAAGTTGATTTGGAGAGGAAAGTGACCCAGAGTAAGCAGGAAGTATAGCACTCCTTAACTTCAAAACCTACTACACAGTGGTAGTAACCAAAACAGCATAGTACTGATACAATGATAGGCACGTAGACCAATGGAAAAGAACTGAGAACCAGAAATTGACCCACCTATCTATGGTCAACTGATATTCAACCAGGAAATAAAACTTATCAAATGGGGAAAATGATAAACTCTTCAACAGATGGTGCTGGCAAAACTGGACTGCTGCCTGCAAAAAGCTAAACCAAAATTTGTCTGTCTCTCACACTATCCACAAAAATCAACTCAAAGTGAATCAGAGACCTGGGAGGAAACCCTCAAACCATAAAGTTCATAAGAAACAAACTGGCATCAAACTTAGACAGCCTAGTTTATCATATAAAGAGACTGGAAATATAGCAGAAATGTACAATCTGGAGAGGATAAAATTGATGAATGAAATTGATGCCAGACAAGTGCTGTACTACTTAAAATATTATTCTCTCCAAAAGCAATTAAAACCATGCTGGAGGGTCCATTAAATTTTAAATTCAAAGGCCCACCCACTAGATCCCGTTTGCTTTAAACAAGAGGCTTCTAGCTCACAACTGATTATTAACAAAATCACAATTGATAGAAATGTAAAAAATCCTAAAGCACAAATATAAATTATACAATGCATTTCAAGTTCTAAATTAAACAAAGATTACTAATGTCAAAAGAATTCAGGGAAGCCAGACATTGACTAAGGAGCTCTACTGGCCTAGTGGCTGAAGGTGCACTGCAAAACCAAAAACACACAGTTTGAGTGCATCAGCTGCTCCACAGGAGAAAATTGGCAGTCTCCTCGCATGCAATTAAGAGCCTCTGAAAACCCATTAGAGGGGGAGCTATGAGTTGATTCCAACTGGATGGTAAACCACAACAAGAGGGGGTCAGAGAAGATACTTACCTCATTTTTTATTGTTATGTGTCATCGGATCACCTGCAACTCATAGAGACCCTATATACAATAGTTCTGAACTCTGCTCTATCCTGAGCCAGTCTCACAGTCTCTGATACATCTACCCTCATTAGTCCAGTTATTTTGTCAATCCATCTCACCTGGAGTCTTCCGCTCCTGTGCTATCCCTACACCCTTCCAAGCATGGTATCTTTCTCCAGGGACTGGTCCATCCTAACCACATGGCCAAAGTATGTGAGACAGAGTTTCAAAATTCTTGCCTCCAAGGAACAGCCTATTTCCACCCTTTTCAGGATAAACCTGTTTGCTCTCTTGGTGTCCCATGGTATATTCAATATTGTTCTCCAGTACCACAACTCAAATTCCTCTGTCAATCTTAGTCATTATCCCAATCTCTGATGTATTTAAATAAATTGTGAAGACCATGGCCTGAATCATTCACACTTTAGTGTTCAGATTGACCTTGTTACTTACTCTTCAGTACTTTTGAGAGGTCCCTGACAGCAGCTTTTTGCATTGAAGTTCATCTTTTGATATTTTGACTGCTGGTGCCAAGAGAGCTGATTGTGTAGTCAAGCAAGCGGTAATTATTAACAACCTGTTTCTTCTCCATCTATTATGGTGCTGCAATTGGCCCAATTGGGAGAATCTTAGTCTTCTTGATGCTGAGTTTCAATCAATATTGAAAATGCAATCCTTGACTTTCTTCAGAAAATGTTTTAGGTCCTACCAAGTTTCTTCAAGCAAGATTGTGTCATCTGCATAATACAGGTTGTTAATTAATTTTTCTCCAATCCTGAAGCCACATTCCTCTTCATAAACTCCAGACTCCCGCCCAAATGACCTGTTGTGCATATAGATTGGAAAAAAAGATAAAGGCAAGATGCATCCCTGACACACTCCTTTCCTAACTTTGAACCATGCAATGCTCCTTTACTTTTTTTTTTCCTCATAGATGGTCTTGTTTCTCTTTTAAGGAGTGCTTCACTTATTTGGGGCCACTTTCCACTCTAAATGAAATTGGAAATTGCCATTTCCATCTCTTTGATGATTTGTATTGTATTTGTATTGAGATTGCACTGAATGTGTAAATTGCCTTTGGTAGTCTTGTCATTTTCACAGTATTGAGTCTTCCTATCCATGAGCAAGGTATATTCTTCCATTTCTCCAGGTTCACAAAAAAAGACATTCAGATGGGGAGTGAACACATGATGAAATGTTCAAAATTCCTAGCTCTAAGAGAGATGCAAATCAAAACAACTATGCGATATCATCTCACTCCAGTAAGAATAGCAAAATTTAAAAGCACAACAAACAACAAATGCTGGTGAAGTTGTGGAGAAACTGGAACCCTTATTCACTGTAGGTGGAAGTATAAAATGGTACAACCACTATGGAAGGCAGTTTGGCCCTTTCTCAAAAATTTGCAAATAGAAATACCATTTGACCCAGCAATTCCACTACTGGGAATATACCCTAAAGAAACTATAACTGACACCCAAGCAGATATACGTACATCCATGTTTAATGCAGCTTTGTTCATAATAGCAAAGAGTTGGAAAAAACCCAAGTGCCCATCAACAAACAAATGGATAGAGAAGCTCCGGTATATTCACACAATGGAATACGATGCTGCATTGAAAATCAAGGAACTCATGAAATGTTATATAAAATGATTGATCCTGGAGGACATTATGCTGACTGAAATATCAGTCACAGAAGGACAAATACTGCATAGTGCCACTGTCATAAAACAGGACTGGCACTCTGGTTGGGGGGACACTAAGAGGGGTTAAATAATGTATACTGCCTTGAAATAGATGAGGGAGATAACTGTTCAGGAGGAATATATGTTTAGGTATTATTGTCATGACAAGAGTCCAGAATGACAGCTGCATAGTGGAGTGGACTGGGAGATGGGGGGAAGGGGAATTGTATAACAATGCAAGTTGAGGTATTTTTTTAAACTTTTCAAAGAGAAAAGCAAATTGGGGGAGCAGGGGGACAGGGAAGAATGTGTACAACAATGAATTAATAGAAATCCAAAGTCTAAAAATTTTCATTAAAATAAAAAAAATTTAGACAACAGTGAAAAAAAAAGATTTCTTTTTTAGTCTTTGATATGGATTGAAGCTCAACATCAAGAAGACAAAGATTTTCACTACTGGGCCAATTGGCAATACCAATAGTAAATAATAATACCAGCAATAAATGGGGAAGAGACTGAGGATGTTAACAGTTTTAGCCTGCCTGGCTCCACAATCAACACACTTGGCACAAACAAGAAATAAAAGATAAATTGCATTCAGGAAGTCTGTTGTCAAGGACCTCTCCAAAGTGCTAAAGAGCAGTGATGTCAGTCTATGGACTAAGGTGCTCCTGATCCAGACCATGATTTTCTCAATTACTTGCTATACATTAGAGAATTGGACAATGACTAAGGATGACAGAAGAAGAATGGATATCTTAGAGTCATAATGCTGGAGCAGAGCTTTGAACATACCATAGACTACCAAGAGAACAAATAGGTTTATCTTAGAGAAGGTGAAAGCAAGTTTCTCTTTGGAGGCAAGGATTTTGATGCTCAGTCTCACACACTTTGGGTACATGACCATTGGGACTAATACTTAGAGAAGAACATCATGCTTGTGGACGTAGAAGGACATCTTAGAAGAGAAAAACCCTAGATGAGATGGATTGACACAGTAACTGAAGTAATTGAGGTAGGTGGTCACAGTCCGTGAGACTGACTCAAGATACAGTAATGTTCAGAGCTATTGCACATAAGATCACTAAGAGTTGCAGGCAACTTGATGGAACATACAACAACAACAATGGTATAACCATGCTGGGCCACTAACCAAAAGACTGTGTTCTATTGTAGCAGCCAACTCACAGAAGGATGAGGCAAGTTGATGTCATAGAGATTTACAATCTTGGAAACATAAGGACAGTGCTCTATAGGGTCACTATAAGTTGGAATCTGCTTGATGATAATAAGTTTTTTTTTTTCCTGTGGGTTTTTTTTGGGGTAGGTAATGATGACATGGGAGGTATAGCACTCCCTGACCTTAAAACTCACTATACAGAGGAAATAACTAAAACAGCATAGTACTGGTACACTAATAGGCACATAGACCAATGGAACAGAATTAAGAACTCAGAAATGGACTCAGCTATCTATGGTCAACTGATACTCAACAAAGAAATAAAACTTATCAAATTGGAAAATTATAAACTCTTCAACAGATAGTATGGGCAAAACTAGACTGCTACCTGCAGAAAGCTGAAACAGGATTCACATCTCACACTATACACAAAAATAAACTCAAGGTGGATCAGAGACCTGGGAGGAAAGCCCAAAACCTTAGAGTTTAAAGTTCATCAGAGACAAACTGGGATCAAGCTTAGACAGTCTATGGTATAAAGAGACTAGAAAGCAGCCAGAAATACTCAGTCTGGGGAGGATACATTGTTGAATGGGACCTTCTAAAAATTAAATTTCTGTGCACATCAAACATTTTTCAAGAATGAGAAGAAAACCTACTGACTAGAAACAAAAAACATTTGTCAATATCATTACACACAAGGGTCTCATATATGAAAAGTTTACAGAATCCTATAGTGCCTCCCTAA
>NW_006399915.1:3601175-3617757 GCF_000299155.1 Elephantulus edwardii
GGGATATCTAACCCATTCCCAAAGGATCTTTGTCATGATGGAGAAATAGATGTAAAATAGATTAGCTTGTGCCTGAAAGGTTTAAAGATACAGCACTTTTGTTAAATGTTTACAAAGGATCTCTTCAAACAGACAGCATTGATGATTATTGTTGTTTTCAGATGCCCTGAAAACAACTCATGACAACCCTAGCAATAACTGATCGAACTCTGTCATACTCTGTGACAGCCTCATCACTTGAGCCCATAGCTGCAATCACTGTGTCGATGCAGCTGGTAAAGAATCTTCCTTCCTTTTGCTGGCCTTCCACCTTTCCAAACATGATGTCTCTTTGCAAGGAATAACCACTTCTAACAACATATTCAAAGTATATGCGACTAAGCTTCGTTATCTTTGTTTCTAAAGAGCACTCTGACTGAGCTCTCTCTAAGACTTCGCTGTTCTACCAGAAAAACAGGTGGTTTTCACTGTTCTTAGACCATGGTAAGAGCCATGGAATTCATATAATCTTACTTTTGTGATATGGAACTATTGTTGCCTAATTCACTTCCAGATACCTTGTTTTGGACTACCCTGATAATATTTCAACCAATCATAAATTTTTTTTGAGTGCCTGATCCAATAATATAAGAATATATTCTGATTTTGGGTCTAATCGAACAGTCATTTTCATTCTGTGATGTTGTTGTTAAGGGTTGATGTTTTTCTGTTACAAACTGCTCTTGTAGCCTAGTAGTAAGAAGCTGTGCTGCTGTCCTGAAGGCATGGCAACCTCCTCCCTTACAATTAACTGCTTCTGAAATCCCACTGGAGGATCAGCTATGGCTCAGTTCTGACTCAACGGCTCCCAACAACAGTAAAAACATCCCTCAACAAACTTAATTTGCTTTTATTTAAGCAGACTTCATGATATTGTTCTATGACAATTGATACTCCTTATCTCTACATTGTATTTTTTTAACAAAACACTAGTGTTTCATCTCAAAAATACTGTGAATTCTCAAACTGTAAGTCATAGCTGTCTAGAGAATACCTCTTCTAATTTTGTGTTCTGTCACTTCATTCAGTTTCAGTTCCTATGCTCCCACTGAAAATTTCCTCTGGTATATATTGTCAGGTTTGTGACAATCATCCTCTCCTGAAGAAGCCAAATCTTTTAATCTTCTTGAAAGCTTGCCTTTCCTCAGTCATAATTATATGATAATTTTTTAAAACCCTTCATGATCCAGCTAAAAAAGATGTGGGCAATAAAATGAATACTTTTTGCTTCTGATAAAAGAACTTCCTACTGGACTACTTAAAAGTTAATTAATCTAACTAAAAAGGTGTGAGAGTATCTTTTGTAGATAAATTTATAAAACTCAATAAGCTAGGACAAAAGAAGTTTTTTTATAATAATTATGGCTTTCTTATTTCTTCTGAAGTTAGAATTCTGTGGAGAAAATGTATTCTTTGATAATATAGCTGACCCAGACTTCTCCCCAGAGAGCTTTCTTTGCTACAGGGACACTGGAACTATGTTTCTCTAACTCTTTTTTGAAGATTGTTGTAGTAGGATTTAATATGTGTGTGGACTCAGAATACATAAAGTGGTGTATTCTACATTCTTTAATTGAACACCATACAGTCAAAGATCACATAGTGCCATAAAAGACAGCATCATCTTCTAGATTTAGTCAGATGTTTTCCCTTTGATTATGGAGTAAGTTTAGTAAATATTGGTAAATCCATTGGGCTCTGAAAGAATGATGCAGAAAAAGTTCAGAGAAGCAGAAATTACAGACTTTACTCAGTATCTGGACTAGTTGGCTATTCACAAAGCCCTGTGATTGTAGTTCATAGCAAAGTTCTCTACCACCTCCCAGACATTCCTTGAGAGTGACTCAACTAGTGTTAAGTATCACTTACTATATGCTTCATTGCTTCCTTTCATGTCTATATAGAAAGCCTATGAATCTTCAGGGAAAAGTGAGAAATGAGTTTCAAAGGAGATTTTAACAAGTGAATGGCAGAGAGTTTACACTATACAGGAAGAAAAGCAATGGGGGAAGTAATTAAAGTATTCAGAGGTTCATTTAATTTAGCAAGCTAAATAAAGGAGCTCTGGGTTGGGCTGCATCATGGTTAACATTTCGTATGAACACTACTATTTTCTTTCATTCTTCTCTGGAAATGAACTTGAATTATATTCTTCCAGTTACTTCACAAAAGGTGGTATTTGTGAGAAATTACATGCTTTTGAGATGTGGTACATTGTTATTGAGATGTGTAATTCCATTTGAATTAAAGGAACTTGCATAAAAGCTTTCCACCTAGACTATGACCTAGTCATTCTGACAGGAGAGTCAGAGAGTTTGTGTAATAGGAGATAGACATTCTTTTGCTTGTTGTCCTAAGGCAACACACAGTGAATTAAGGCCAAGTGTTCTTTATACTACCTGACCATATCCTTGCATACCTGGTAATGCCCTTCAGTGTTTCTACTTACTGGTTAGAGTCCAAAGTCTTTATTATGGCGTAGCATGCCCTGCATGACTTAGCCTCTGCCTCTGATAGTGAGCTCCATTCCTCTCCATTTCCCCTTAAGACACTGGGCTTTGTGATGCAGAATCTTTGTAATCTCAGTTCAATTCTTATGGGCACATGCTGGGAGTGATTTCCTGTCTATTAGAACCCTTTGCTTTTCTTTAACATACAGCTCCGACTTCATCTCTTTTGTGATGTCAACATAGCTATAGAGTTCTTTTCTGCTCACACAACCCCTACAGCTTTTACAGTATTAATCATGTGTAGCAGCAGTTCTATGTCTTGAAGTTCCATAAGCTCCGGGAAGATGAGAATGTGTCATATTTATCTTTTTACATCGTTAAGTATAACAATGTTTGAAATAAGATATATGATCTGTTTATTTTAAATTTTTTAAATTATTGTTATTCTTGCTTTTTATTAGAAGTATAGTAGACAGTCTCTAAAATGGCCTCAAAAATATTCTCTCCTTCTGTTATTGTTGTTGTGTATGATAGAGTCAGAATATCCGTACCTGAGCCTCCAACAGGATTGCTAAGGCATGGAAGGAGCACGCCCATTCCTCTTCCACAGAGCAGCTGGTGGCCTGCCACCATATACATTGTTTGGTTTTATTTTTTAATTTAATTTTATTTATGTGTGTGTGTGTGTGTGTGTGTGTGTGTGTGCGCGCGTACCGCCAAATTATATCTGACTGATACAGGAGGAGATTGCCCCTTCTTCTCCAGCAGAGCATCTGGTGGATTTGAACCACACACCTTTGGGATTGTAGTGCAGGTTCTTGCCTCTAGGCCACCAGAGCTCCCTCCCCATACACATCGGTATATATGCATTTTACAATTTTCTTCATCCACATTGATTGTGTTTTATAAAATTCATTTTTGTTGCTTATGTCCACCATTAAACCATCTTTTCAGGTGCTGAATCTGTATTCATGTTCTTATATAATCTTCCCCGACCAAGATTTATTCACTTACTTCTATTAATAGTAATGCATGGAAGTAATGAGATATTTCTGAGATGAGTTTACAAAACCACTACTGCAATGGTCCGTTCTGTAGGGAATTGTACTGCTAACCAAATGTCTCTCTGGCAGTTCGAATCCACCAGCAGGTCTGCAAGAGAAAGATGTGCAAGCTCCTCTAATGCAATTAAAAGTCTTGGGAAACATGCTGGAGGGCCAGCTATGAATTACAACTCAGTGGCATTGAACTGAGTAACAACTTATCTACCACAACAGATGCTTTAAATAGGAATTTCCTTAAGCAACGACTCATTTAAAAAATATGAAATGCGATTCAAATTATTTGCTAACCTATCTCAACCAGTCAGAAGAGTTCAGGGAAACAACCTAAATATGTCTTCTTATTCCAATTTTCAACTGGTTTAGCTGTAAGTCTATGCGCATAAGACTTTCCCTCCCAAGGAACACACCACAGTTCCTTTTCTAAATACGAAAGTGTTAAATTCGATGCCTTCCAAATTTCATCAAGTATTAAAAAATTATGGTTCTAAATTTATATGAGATTATGAGTGGTGGCCGAGAAAAATTATAAACAGCCACAATTAGGTTTTCTCAGGTTTTCAATTAACTTGCTCAGCTGTGAGCAATGTGATAAGATTGCAATGTAATTGTGATTAATGTTGTAATCATTATGATAATTTTTATCATAACAAATCACGAGGAGATATCCCACAGCCACAAAAGCAGTACTGTACAGATTGCTATTGGTGCTAACAATGCCTTTTATTACATTGGGTTTCACACCTTAAAAAAAACTTTTTATGTTCATTATCTCATTTTATCTCACTCCTACTCTGTAAGATGTGTTCTGGAAAAAATCTCCTCACAAAAATCTGAAGGAAAATTAATGAAAGCATGAAATAAAGGATTTCCAAATTAGGAATGAAATAGAAAGCAGAAAGGTGTTGATATATATAGCAGATAGAACAATGATATCCAAGATTTTAAGTAAATATGTAGGATTTAGACAAATTCTGATTTCAAAGACAGCTAGGAACCTGGCCCCAGAGAATGCATATACATTGAGTAATTAGCACTAAGCTAAGGAGTTATGACTCCTTTGACAAAGCGTATCATTTTCAGACTATGAAGACATTAAACTGATCTAATACCATTAAGGGAGCTCTTGTGGCATAGTCCATAGGGAGTTGTGCTGCCAACCCAAAGGCCATGCTTTGCTGCCAGTTCAAATCCACCAGTTGCTCCCAGGGAGAAAGAAGGGCAATCCCTCCGCCTTTGGCTTACAGCACCTAAAAACCTGACGGGGCTTTAGCTATAAATTGGTTCCAACTTGACAGCAGTGAGTTTTTGTTTGAGAACCATTAAAGATAAAGCAAGGCAACATACTCACATGTATAACAACATACTCAAATATATAACAACATATTCACGTGTATAACAACATATCCACATGTATATCTCAAAGGCTCATAGTTCAAATCCATCAGTTTGATGGGGTGGTATTAATAAATTCCGAATTCTATAAATATGTATCTGTTATAAAATGAGCATCATTTTCTCTAGTGTGCAAAACGAGTTACTTTATCTTAGAATTCATTGTTTCCTTTCTTTAGTCATATAAAATAGTTTAAACTGTCTGTTTACCAGGAGAGGAAATGAATCTTTTCTAGATTAACATTTACTATCTTCACCAGTTTTATGTAAATTGTATCTTAATCTGCCTGTTTACCTGGAAGAGAAATGTGACTTTCCTGAATTTCCATTTAGCTTTTCAAAACCTATTTTTCTCAGTGATATGTTAGATTTCAGATTGCCTGTTTATGAGTACTTACATATGAACTGTTCTTTTCAAATGTAGAGAGCAAGAGAAAGAAACAGGTTTATTAGCTGTTCATAACAGATTATGAATAGATCAGGACAGACTGATCCCATATTTATATTACAAAAAGGTTTCTATCTCCTTTGCCAGTAAAGAGTAGAGTTTACGTAGCTGATGGTACGTTCCTTCTAATACATGTATGGTGATTTTCAGCCATCTCGTTTGTCCTTTCTGTTGTTTGACCACATTCCTTGAGATTTATATTGTTATATTGCCATATTTCTTTGTGAAAAACAGTTCTGATTGATCTTTGTCAGTGTTTCCTTTGTCAAAAGATCAGCTATGAGTCAGTTCCAGTTGGATGGCAATGAATAAAAGATCTTTAGGATAAAAACCTTTCTACTGTTACTTTATTAATCCTAGCAAAAGCCATACAAAACAGGTATTATTTCATCTTGAAAGTAAAGCCCTTCTACTTTTCTGGATCTCTTTTTAAGGAATTGAACAAACACTCTGGTAGTAACATCTAGCCAAAGACCTCTTTTCAAACACCTACCATTGGAGTTTCTCCTGTAAATTTAGTAACTGTCATCAATGGACAAAGATAGGGTCTTTCTGGTGGCTTCAACCTTAGGGAGTCATGGTACTAACTCAAAGGTTCCATCTCTTTAGCAGTTCAAATCCACCAGCAGCTGCATGGAGAAAGATGGACTGCAATCTCTTCCTGTTTGACTTACAGCCTTGGAAACCCAAATGATTCTGTTCCTACTTGAAGGCAATGAGATAAAAAGATATGATGAGATGTCTCTAGAAATATCACTCACTTGCCCTTTTTTTTTTAACACACAAAATTTGCTTCCCTTCAGTCTTGGTAAAAATATCATAACAATTCTTTAACTTGTCTGAGTGTCAGAATTGCCTAGGAAGCTTTAACATACATTTCTTTCTTGGCTTACCTCATAGGCCTACCAATTAAGTAAATCTTCTGATCTATAAATTTATTTTTCCATACACTCATCCATCCATCCTTCCTCTATGTTTAACACCCTAAATTATCAATTTGGGAAATCTCTGTTCAATACGTACAAGAACAGATGCACAGTTACAATTTTTCAATTGAAATGCCATTCAGAAACAAATATTCAAGTTATCAATTCATACTTTGGAATGTATTATTGTATATTTTAAATTTCATACTAATTTTTATAAGAAGAATAGATTAAAATTGCATACCAGGAAAATCACTTGATAGTGCTAATGAGAAATCTATACTTGGACCAAGAGGCAGTCATCAGAACAGAGTGAGGAAATACTGCATGGTTCAAAATTGGGAAGGGCGTACACCAGGGATGTGTCCTGTCTCCATACCTTTTCAACTTGTATGCAGAATGGATTATCTGGGAGGCTGGGCTCTATGAGGAGAAATGTGGGGTCGAGACTGGTGGAAGATCTATCAACAATCTGTGATATGCGGATGATACAACCCTGCTTGCTGAAACTGAGGAGGACCTGAAGCGCTTGCTGCAGAGGGTCAAGGACTGCAGCCTACAATATGGATTGAGGCTCAATGTCAAGAAGACAAAGATTCTCACCAATGGACCAACTGGCAGCATCAGGATGGATGGTGAAGAGATTGAGATTGTTCACAGCTTTAGTTTGCTTGGCTCCACAGTCAACAGTCTTGGCACCAGCAGCCAGGAAATCAAAAGGCGCATTGCCATGGGAATCTCTGATGTTAGAGACCTCTCCAAAGTACTGAAGAGCAATGGTGTCTCTTTGGAGACTAAGGTGCATTTGATACAGGCCATGGTTTTTGCTATCATTTGTTATGCATCAGAGAGTTAGACAATGACTAAGGAGGATAGAAGGAGAATTGATGCCTTTGAGCTGTGGTGCTGGAGAAGAGTATTGAGAGTACCATGGACTGCAAGGAAAACAAACAGATTCATCCTGGAAAGGATCAAACTGGGTTTCTCCTGGAGGCAAGGATTCTAAGGCTCTGTCTAACATACTTTGGACATGTTGCAAGGAGGGACAGGTCCTTGGAGAGCGACATCATGCTTGGTAGGGTGGAGGGACAGCACAGAAGGGGAAGGCCCCCTATGAGGTGGATTGATTCAGTGACTGGGGTAATCAGGATGGGTGTGTCAGAGACGGTGCGATTGGCACAGGACAGAGCAGAGTTTAGGGATGTTGTACATAGGGTCGCTATGAGTTGCAAGCGACTCGATGGCATATAACAGCAACAACAACAACATCAGGAAGAAACCTAAGATGGTGCCTGCACCAGAGGTTACTTTGTAAATAAATCAGAGTAGATAGATAGATAGATAGATAGATAGATAGATAGATAGATAATAGATAGATGATAGATAGATAGATAGATAAAAGTTGGACATGGTGGACTGTGTTTGGTGGAGCTCCTCTATTAAAACAAGCTTGGAAGCAGGAGGGGCATCCACTTCTGAAATAACTTGTCTCCAGAAACTCTATGAACTTGGAGAAACCATGAATGTTATACAAGTCTTCAGGTCTTTCATTCATAGGGTTGTCTACAACTCGACAGCATTAACAATAACAACAACAACCTAGAGAGAGCTCTGTAGGTCTAATAGATAGAGCGTTATGCTACCAAGCCAAAAGTGGGTGATTGTAATCTGCAGCCCTCAGCCTGGTTTTAATTGGTTTTGGTCAAACATTCTTCTAAGTGGTAGAGCACTGGTCTGTCCATTTTCTGTACAGAAGTAACTCGTGGTTGCTGTGACGCTAAACACTGTGACACTGATGTGTCAATTGCAATAATGGTTACCCATAGTTGACAGTGTTTGGTGAAGCTTCCCAATTAAAACAAGCTTGGAAGCAGGAGTGACATCCACTTCTGAAATAGGTTACCTCCAGAAACTCTGTGAACCTGGAAAGCGATGAAAGTTATACAACTGTTCTGGTCTTTGAGTCATTATGAGTCGTCTAGGACTCATCGGCACTTAACAATATCTATCTATCTGTCATTTATCTATCTAAGTGAAATACACACAAATGATAAAACTGAGAACACAGAGGGCAAACAGAAAGATGAAGATTTAGATCACACACTGAATGGAAAAAGAAATTGATTGGAAAAAAGCCAGTAAGAAGAGTTATGTGGCATAGGTGTCCTGACAATTAATTGGCCCAACACAGCATGCCTTCTTAAGGAAAAACGAGTGGTTTTTCCAGATGATTTGTGTAGGAAGGCAACTTCAGAGACATCACAATAAGAGGCAAATACTGCACAGACAAATGTGAACCAGGCAAGGTGAGAAAACTATGAGCCTAATCTAAAGAGGAAAAGTGAATGAGGAGCAAGATACAGGAGCAGACCTATTCAAGAGAATTCTGATCATCTGGGTAGGTAACGATGATAGAGCAGAGGATCTGTAGAGTAATAGAAGGAAAGTCTACATCTGACTGAACTCTGGACAATCCTCTACACTCACTTAGTCAGCACTTGTTTCCTGATCATCAGCTGTACTACAAGAGGAGTGTCTTGAAACCCATTCTGGTGATCAGAGGAACATACTCTTCTGTTTAAAACTTCCCCTAACCTCCTAGTGAACAGCAATATGCTTTCCTCCAGTAAATGACAATTTTCACTCATCTTTTATAACCTAGAACACACTGACTAAAGAGAAAGACTGAATTGAAACACCCAATGAGGAGAGAAACCGTAGACAAGCCATATATACAACATAAACAACAAAGAAACAGCAATAGAACACAACCATCTTGATCCATGTAATGTGAGAACCAGGAATGCAAGATAATGGCAACAATAAGAGCAGTATCCACAACAATTGAGAAGTCTGTGAAAATGAATCCAAACATCAAATAAAGAGAGCAACAGAACATAAAAACATACATGGAATAGCCAGACATCATTAACAGCTACCCAGGTGGCATGAGAACACAAGAGGGCAGTAGCAACAACATTTATGGAGTTAACCTTTCAATATGATTTCTCTAGCCCTTATTTGATTTCCTATGCATCTAGATAGGTGAGACTATGTGAACGGGATGTGTTGGCTAATCCTCCAGGAGATTGGCTAGTCTCACCAATAAATTGAAGAGCTCTAGACGCAGAGATGGACTCTTCCCTACGAGAAGAAATTCTTCCCCACCAGAACAAGACGGTGATCTCCCAGCCTGGTGAAATGTAGGACACACTTTGGAACAGCAACAGCAGTCATAGCTGAATCTGGGATGGACCTTTGGTGAGGACAGGGGAGGTAGTGTATTGTAAATCCATTATTGGCAGGACTGAGAATTTTGTTGGACAACTTGGTGGAAAGCCAATTTTGGTAAGACTGAAAACTTGGGGATTCCATAAGGCACGAGGCTGAGGTTTCTGTGTGCACAGTTTGGGCACTCTATTGACTCTATTCTGTTATAAATATTAATTATAACTATTTAACTCCCTCAATATAGTTCTGTGTGCCCTATGAGTTATCACATTGGATTTTAGACCTAGCAAATCAGTAAGATTGATATTGAGATGAATAGAAAGAGGCATGGGATTATAGGGGACATGTCTGACTTCATGGAATTGTTATGGGTTACTGATACTGTGGACAGGAACTGTTCTCTCCTGTGAAGTTGACAAAGGTCAGATGTGGCATTCCTCACATGGCCCTTGCTGTTTTTACAGTAGTGGTATCCATACAGTTACAAAGGCAGAATCTCCACCCTTGTTCCCACTGTCTGCATATTTACCCCACTAGGGGTAATGTTCTCACCTCTCCTACCTAAGACTGAGCTCTGTGTACCTCAGACAATGCCCAACTATCATGTATCTAGAACCAGGATGTCTCAGAGATTCCCTTCAAGAAATTGTGGACTGTGACATACCTATTCTGCAATTAGTCTTTGGCTTAATAAGGGCATATGTCTGACCTTTTCTTCTTACTGGGGATCCTTAGCCAAATTTTGAACTGCAAAGATGATATCTCCATCCAGCCCCCCTAGTCTAGCCAGAAACTATGCCTCAGGCTGGGTGACACATGTTTAACACACACTCAACACACCCCAGACCAGAAAAGTCTGTACCATTGAGCTGGCTTACATCTTGGGGCTTCATTTACCACTCATAAGAGAAGAAATTCTAACCTGACTGAGCACCCCAGCTCCAGGTCAGACAGGTGTTTTGTCTTGTTTTTCTATTTTTCATAGCATGCATGTTTTTTCTTATTTGTATGCTTGTTTTATGGTTTACTTTTACATAGAAAAATTATCTGTCAGCATGCTATATTAGAATAACTTGTATACCACTGTGATGCTGGAAACTATGTCACTGGTATTTGGAACATCAGCAGAGTCACTCATGATATACAGGTTTAAGTGCAGCTTAAAGACAAAGAAACACAATTGACCATCCATTTCTGAAACAGTTAAGTCTTCAAAAACTCTATGAATAAGAGAGAAAGGTTGTTGGATGTAGTACCAAATGTAGGCACTCTAAGTTTAGAAGATACTCAAAAAAGGAGAGAAAACAGCTTTAAATATCCATTAATAATTTTAATAAAGATATAGGAAGTATGAATTTAGGAAAATTGGAAATTATAAAAAAAGAAATAGAATACATAAAGATAAATATTCATGCGTTTAGTGAACTGAGAAGGAGTTGTATTTGCTACTTTGAACCAAACAATCACATGATTTATTATACCAAGATTTGCAAGTTGCATTCATAGTATTAAGGAACATTTCAAAATTAGTCTTGAGGTAAAATTCTGTGATAGCATACTACCCATATGCATTTAAGGATGTCTTATTAGTACAACAATTATGTAAATATATGCACCAACCACTGAAGCCAAAGATGAAAAAATTGAGTACATATACCAACTTTCACAGTCTGAAATTGTTTGAACATGCAATAAAATTGCATTAACAATGATTGATGGCTAGAATACAAAAGTTGGAAACAAAGAAAAAAGATGAATAGTTTAAAAATAAGGTCTTGGTGACAGAAATAAGGCTGAAGGTTGAATAATTTAATTTTTTACTATCAATTATTTGTTCATTGTAAACATTCATAAAAAAAATAACTTGAAAATATACACATGAACTTTATCTGAAGGGTTGCACAAGAATTAGATTGACCGTGTCAGTGAAAAAGTTCGATATCTTGGGTGAAAACCGGGCAAGAGACAGATTGTAGGACAGACCATCAATTACTCAGATGCAAGGTCAAATTGAAGTTGAAGAAAATAAAAACAAATGCATGAGAACCATAATATAACCTTGAATCTATCCTACTCAAAAGTAAGAAATCATCTTAAGAACAGATTTGATACATTGAATATTAATGAAATATTGAATTGAATATTATTACTGGTCTGAAGATCAGATAAGTTGTGGTATGACATCAAGGATATTATCCATGAAGAAAGACAAATATAATTAAAACAGAGGAGAAAAAAAAAAACAAAATAGATGTCAGAAGAGACTTGAAAATGTACAGTAGTATGTAAAGAGACTTTACAAAAGGAAGAAATGCTGAAGTAAGAGAAATGGATAGAAGATTTCAAAATGCAGCACAAGAAGACAAACAAATGATTGTGCAAAGAATCAGAGTTAGAAAACCAAAATAGAAGAACACACTTGGTATTCCTCAAGCTGAAAGAAATAAATGAAGTCGGTAATTAAAAGAATTCTTTTTCCATACCTATTCAATCTTTTTGCTGAGCAAATAATTAGAAAAGCTGGACTACATGAAGTCACATATCGCATCAGGATTGGAGGTAGACGTATCATCAACCTCTGCAATACAGATGACACAGCCTTGTTTGTAGAAAGTAGTCTTGAAGTACTTAACTGCAAAGATCATAGACTACAGCTTTCAAGATGAGTTACATCTCAACATGAAGAAAAGAAAACTCCTCATGATTGAACCAATAGGCAACATCATGATAGATGGAGAAAAGATATTAAAAACTTTGAAAAAGAAATTATGAATGATTTCATTTTATCTGGTTCCACTATTGATATTCATGGTATTAGCACTCAAGAATTCAAAATGTATGTTGTTGTTGTTGTTATGTGCCATCGAATCGCTTGTGACTCATAGCGACCCTATGTACAACAGCCCTAAACTCTGCTCTGTCCTGTGCCAATCGCACTGTCTCTGACACTCCCATCCCGATTAAACCAGTCACTGAATCAATCCACCTCATAGAGGGCCTTCCTCTCCTGCGCTGTCTCTCCACCCTCCCAAGAATGATGTCCTCCTCCGAGGACCGGTCTCTCCTTACAACATGTCCAAAGTATGTTAGATGGAGCCTCAGAATCCTTGCGTCCAAGGAGCAACCAGTTTAACCCTTTCCAGGACAAATTTGTTTGTTTTCCTAGCAGTCCATGGTACTCTCAATACCTTTCTCCAGCACCACAGCTCAAAGGCATCAATTCTCCTCCTATCCTTCTGGTCATTGTCCAACTCTCTGATTCATAACAAGTGATTGCAAAGACCATGGTCTGTATCAGGCGCATCTTAGTCTCCAGAGAGACACCAATGCTCTTCAGTACTTTGAAGAGGTCCCTAACATCAGACTTTCCCATGGCAATGCGCCTTTTAATTTCCTGACTACTGGTGCCAAGAGTGTTAACTGTGGAACCAAGCAAACTAAAGCTTTGTACAATCTCAATCTCTTCATCATCCATCCTGATGCTGCCAATTGGTCCCGTGGTGAAAATCATTGTCTTATTGACAATGAGCCTCAATCCATATTGGAGGCTACAGTCCTTGACCCTCTGCAGCCGGCACTTCAGGTCCTCCTCAGTTTCAGCAAGCAGGTTTGTGTCATCTGCATAATGCAGATTGTTGATAGATCTTCCACCAAACTTGACCCCACATTTCTCCTCATAGAGCCCAGCCTCCCGGATAATCTGTTCTACATACATTACATTGGAAGAAATCTCATTACAAGGACCTTTCCAAAATGGTAAAGAGCAAGTATGTTAGTTTAAAAACTAGGTGTGGCTGATGTAAGCTGTTGAATTTTCAATTACTTCTTATGTGTCTGAAAATTGGACAATGAGTACGAATGACAAAGGAAGAATTGATGACTTGGGGTTGTGGTGTTGGAGATGAGTATCTCATGAACAGTTAACAAACCTGGAAGTCTGTCTTAGATGAAGTGTAACCACAGTGCTCCTCAGGAGTTTAGAATAGTGATACTTCATCTCATATACTTAAAGCATGTTGTCAGAAGAGAACAGTCCTTGGAAAAAGACATTATTTTGAGAAAGGTGGAGAGTCAGAGAAAGAGAAGAAGACTCTCAACAAGATGGATTGACACAGTGACTGTAACAATGAACCTCAGCATCTCAGAGATAGAATAATACAGGATAGAGCAATTTCAGATCTGTTACTCATATGGTTACTATGGGTAATAATGGAGCGTATGTCACCTACCAACAACTTCTAACTTGGTACTAGAAGAACTAGATGGTGACCAACTACTACCACCATGAGTTCTGACTTTGAGGAGATTTCAGGAAGAAAAGTAAGGGGGAAATGTAGATCAAAACTCAAATTTGATGAGTGGGGTTGAGGTGAAGGAAATGGGAAGGATCTTTTGTGAAAATAAATCAATATAAAATAAAAAAAAAATAGGAGAAGAAGAAGGGGAAAAAAGCCAGTTCAACTAGACAGTAGGGAGCTTTGGTGGCATAGCCTGTCGGGAGCTGCACTGCTACTAAGCCCAAATCTGCCAGTTGTTCCTAGGCAGAAGGATGGACAATTCCTTCCTGTGTCATTTACAGACTTTGAGAGCCCACTGGAGAGCCAGCTTCCCAGCTTTTAGTCTGTTCAGACACAGTAGCATTGAGAGAGACTGTCACTATATGTTTATGATATTAAAGTTATTTCTTTTAATTCAATGTGGCTTACACAATAAACAATATCATACACGAATAATGTACTACCTTGAATAAATTATCTGATGGTAAACTTTTACCCAAAAGCATAGAGGAACAAACAGGAGGGAGATCAAGCAAGATTAATAGAAACAGAACAAATAGAATAGGAATATTGATATATTTTGAAAATTGTAACCAATGTCACAGAATAATTCCGATACAAAATGTTAAATATTTTCCCAAAGAAAGAAAGTATTATCCAAAAGAATGGACTATTATACATTATATGTATGACAGTCAACAATCTGGAACTGTGATGGGATGGTATTAATAAATTCAAAATTACTCAAACATCAGTGTAGTAATAAGTCTGATATCAGTTTTCTCCAGCCTGTAAAACTTGTTACTTTGCTTTAGAATTCTATTTTTTCTTTTCTTTAGTCTTATAAAGTACTTGAAACTGCTTACCAGGAAGGGACATGGACCACTCCTGAACTAACATTTACATTTTCAAAACTGTTGTTCCTTAGTCGTCATATATTAACTATTTCTAAAGTTGTCTGTTTACTAGTAAACTCTTTCGTGTTTTTTTTCAAATATAACTTTTCAAATGCAACTTCTGTAACTTTACTAACAAATATGTATTGTCAAGAGAGAGCTCTGGTAGCCTGGTGGCAAGAAGCTGCGGTGCACTCCTGAAGGCATGCATTTCAAATCCACCAGATGCTCCACTGAGAAGGAGGGGCAATCTCTTCCTGTGCCAGTTGGATCTGATTTGACCATACACAGCAACAGCAACAACAACAAAAACATGGTATTTTCAAGTAAATTAGTATCTAACCCAAGTATAGAAATTAATAATCTCTGCCAGATGAGGAGGCAGTTTTTGAAGGGAATCTCACTGTCTTCCAAGATCTGCAATAAAGTACTTTGGGTATTGCAATCCATCTGTCTTATTGGCAATTGACTACGGAAAGAACCCCTTGTGTTCAGTAACATTTTGGCGACCCAGATGGGATATTCAGACTCACCTGATAAGTGAAAGCAACTTTTGTTTTTAATTGTCAGTGGATTTTTAATTTTGCAGATAGGAGGACCCCAAGAGCAGGTATCTTAAATGTCCAAAGATGCCAGTGAGACCTATTGTCTTGAAACCTTTTGTTTCTGAACTCAAGAGGTTCTTTTCATAGTCAATTGCCAGTAAGACAGATGGATTGCAATATCCATAAGCACTTTATTACAGATCTGGGAAATCAATGAGTTCCCCTCAAAAACTGCCTCCCCATCTGGGAGTGAACAGTAGGTTTTCATTCTAGAGTTAGATACAAACTCACTTAACAATGCATTTCTGTTAGTAAAGTTACAGAATTTCTACACTTGAACAGTTCTATATAAGTACTAGTAATTCAGGAAGGGTACATTTTTCTTTCTAGTAAACAGGCAGATTAAAATAGAATTTATAGATGACTGGGAAAAACAGTTTCAAAGAGGTAAATGCTAATCTAGGAAATGCATTTCCTCTCCTGGTAAACAGACTGCATAAATTCTTTTATATGACTAAAGAAAGGAAAAAAAGAATTCTAAAGCAAAGTAACTAGTTTTGCGGGCTAGAGAAAACAGACGTCACCACTGTAACTATATAACTATAGTTTTATAACTGATATATATTTAGATAATTCAGAATTTATTAATACCACCCCATGACTTTGAGAGACCAACTCTTGGCCTCCTCCATCACCTTCACAAATCCATGTACTTTATCTGGTAACTGCCCACATGGTACAATTTCTATCTGTTTTGGCCATCCCTGGGGAATGCACATGTGTGCTTGATACTGGCTAACTGGGATTGTGCTGGTGTAAATTAACCCTTTCAAGCCTGGGAATGAGTTGGTGAATATTACTCATTCTGAATCTCTGAGAATAGATTGGTGTAAGTTGTTCATTCCAATCCTGGGAGTGAGTTAATAAGAGTCACTTGTTCCAAACCTGGGGTAAGAGCAAGAATTCTGGCTCTGCTTGTTGCACTAAGATGCTTGTTTTCTTGTTTTATACCTTGGTCTGTATCTGTTGCACAATTGTGCATGTGTTGATTGCTATCTTAGATATTGCTATTACCTTATTTTAGATAGCAACCTATAGGAATGGAAGCAGAAGCTTTCCATTCTTTGTTCTTCATAGCACTTTGATGCCTGCCTGTGACTAATCTGATTGTATGAGTAGAAGATGCATCACATTCGATGAGTAGAACTTGTATTGTGTCTGATGAATAGAAGTAGTATTTGATGAATAAAATTTGTACTGTCTCTGATGAATAGAAGTTGTACTGTATCTGATAATTGTGTACCTATATCACAT
>NW_006399915.1:3618852-3621760 GCF_000299155.1 Elephantulus edwardii
ACCAGAGGTCTAATGAAATTGAGTAAGACTTGTACACATTGGTCTTTAATATTCTATATCATAAAAAATTTATTATAGAGGGCACTTGCTTTATGAGGACAGAAAGAAAGAAGGTATAAATTTTCAGATAGCATCCACATCAAGCCAGTGGTTTTTGATATGCCAGTGACACCTAGTAGTGAAAACCTAGAATCAATGTCACTCCCCAGGAAAACTAAGGAAAAGGCAGCTTAGATATCTTTTTTTTTTATTATTTTCATCTCAAATCCTTTCGGCCAGGGCTGCTCAGAATAAGGTCAAATAATACCTAGAGACTCTAATGTTAGGGACAACGAAAAGATCTTATGAAGAACATTCTTTTTTTTTCTTGGCCTCAGATCAGTCAAAGTTGAAAAATTCATACTCTTCCTATTAAGGTGACTATTAAAATAGCAGACTTAATATTTTTTTTTCTAAACGAGCAGAATTCAAGCTTTGTTAATCAAGCTTCTGGCTGGTGAGAGACAAATAGTAGCAGCTTGCCTTCATGGGGATTATTCTAAGACAGTTGCTTTACTAAGCCTAATTAACATTCAAATGGCAGAAGCCTATGGCAAAGGCAGCATAAAAAGTACAGTTTTTATGTCTGAGAAGAAAAGACGCCCCCAAGCCTGAAAATGACAGGAGCCATTCTGCAGCAAACAAACAGAAATCCTTTCCAATTTTTGAAAGACAGCACCAAACTTTCTGTAAGTTCATGGACCCTAGCCCAGAATACTCAGCGAGTATCTGAATGATTAACCGGCCTTGTTTGCCACACTATCCCTGATTTTAGAAGGAGACTACAAAAGATTGACTAAGGGAGTGGCACAAACACAGCTGGTTGACACTGCATCCAAAGCATTAAACAACGGAGAATGCCAGACACCTCCAGATAATGCTATTTCTTGGAAAAACAAAACAACACAAAAGATAAGACTATGGTGAAAGGTTTCAGGTCGAAGCCAAGAGCCACGCTGAGATAGAAACATTTTTCAGAATTTATTGCACACCAGGCTACTCAGCAAGGGGAGTAGCAGTGGGGGTTGGGCTCAGGGGGTTTATATGAGATCATTGTCTTGGCTCATTGGTGCATAAAGTTTCTGGTCTTGGGAAACTGGTTCTAGGGAATGTCCTAACATAGGATGTCTGAGTTCTGGTTTTAGAAAAATGTTCTGACATAGGGTTTTCTGATTTCTGGTTTCAGAAAATGTCCTGACATAGCTGTTTTGAGTTGAGCTTCAACCTCCATTTTGATTTTTAGCCTAATATACGAGACCCCAAGAAAAACTCTAAAAGGAAAAAAGAAGACCAGACAGAGACAAGGGGAAATATATATTACAGAAAGCAAGGAGGGTAGAAAAAGGCCTATTTGAGTCCTGGAGAGGGTCTTATTCAGAAGAAGTGCCTTCCATTTGGAAGGATGACTGAGCTTGCTGGTATCTGAAGAGGACCAAAAGGGCCAGAGTAGAAGGAAGCTAAATCTGGTTTGTCAGTGACATCTGTCATCACCATTGCCACCTTCAAACACACACCAAGAATCCCAGGCAACAATAATTTCTCAAAGTCTCAGAAAGACCTAAAAACCAGTTCTTCCTGAAACTCTATCCCGGAATTTTCACTGAGAAAGAAAAAGAAAAACGACTCTTTCTATGCATGCCTGCCCAGTTAAAATAGTCTGCTTTGAAAACAAAACTGCCTGCTCAAGTAACATTTTCTTCTTAAAGCCTAGAACACGCAGGTAGGAATCTCTCAAAGAACATGCCTGCAAGGTCTTAATCAAGTCCTGAGAAACCATAAGAAATAACCTGAAGAGGTGAAAGATCAAATTTGAGTTTCTGAAAGCATTCATAGTGACAATAGAAATAAAGTGGATGGCTGAGCCCTGTCAGGAAACACAGCTCTAGTAAAATTAGGGGTTGCTTTAGCCTTGCCCTGAAGTAAGCAGCACCAGAAGTAAGCTTAAATTAAACCCATAAAATTATGTGTGAGTAACTTTATCTAAGCCAGTTTCCTCGCTTTCCTCCTCCAGTACATCTGTAAGTAACGCTTCCAAAACCCTTTTCTTTGTAACTCACAAATTTGTTCTCTCTAGGTTTGCTCCCTTTTGTATAGGTAATTGGAACACTGAAAAGTGTTCCAGAAGCTTAGCCTGGTTCCAGAGACAAAAGGGAAATATAACTGCCAGCTAAGTGTTAGGCTAAAAATCAAAATGGAGGTTGAAGTTCAACTCAGAAGTCTACTTCAGGACATTTTCTGAAACTAGAACTCAGAATATCCTATGTCTAGACATACCCAAGAATCAGAACTCAGAAATTTCCATATTAGGACCTTTTCTAAAACCAGAAACTTTAAGCACCAATGAGCTTATGCAATGTCAACTCATATCATAGGCCCCTAAAACACACTTGCTAAAATTCCATATAAGCTCCCCTAACACCAACCCCCAGTGCTACTCCCCTTGCTGAGTAGCCCAAAATGCAATAAAGTTTGAGAAGCATTTCTATTTTGCCGTGGTTCTTGGTTTTGATTTGAAACTTTTCACTAATGAAGCAAATGTAGATGGAGCCTCAAAATTCAGCCAGCCACTCCCACTGGACTCATCCATGCAAATAAAAAAGATGCCCTCACCTCCTTCATTCTCTTTATTTCCAAAGTTAAAAACGATTTCATATAACCTTGGAAATGAGTAAAATCTAGTAAATTAAATATAGTGCTTCAGGATTGCTGTTGTTGTTATGTGCCATTGAGGCCCCTGGGACTCTATGTACAATGACCCTATGTACAACATCCCTAAACTCTGCCCTATTCTGTGACAATCACACCATCTCTGACACAGCTACTGCCTTTACCCCAGTCACTGAATCAATCCATCTCATCAAGGGTCTTC
>NW_006399915.1:3622044-3639055 GCF_000299155.1 Elephantulus edwardii
CCTCTGCAAGAACTGGTCCCTTCAGGGGAGCTAGGAGGAGCAGCAGTCACTGGGGCAACTCAGCTTTCCCCCCCCCCCCACCATCCAAACAGGTAGCCTGTTCCAGGAGTACACGTTCAGAGTACTTGCACATCAGGATAGTTACTTATAATTGTTTTAGTCCTTAACTCTAAGATATGAGAAAATAAAAACAGGATTTGAGCCTTTAATCACAATAGAAAACTTCAACAGCTGACAAAATAATATTTTAGCTGTCATCCAGACAAGTTACAATAACCATTTTATGCTGTTACTGTGTAGTAGAATGTCACTAAAGTATAACTAATTTGTTAAGTCAAGTGGGAGGGAAAAGGCAAATAGAAAAACCAAGTCTGTAACACTGTATCTTTTTGCTTTATGATGCTTAATTTCTAATTTATGTCTGTATTCCATTTGTTAGACACCTTTCAGACCAGAGAGCAGAAAACATCGTGAAAATATCTTCTAACAGAACAAGAAGGCACACAGCTTCAACTCAAGACTACCAGTAAAGTGTTAACATAGGCTCCCCGTCCCATTCATCTCAATGCCCCTGTTCAGCATGAAACAGTCAGAGAATCTGCTCCCTTATTCGCAAATGGGGAACCCACAAATAAAAAAAGACAATATCTTTTTAAAGAAGTCCTATTCCCCCAAGAATCAAGCCAAAATGTTTGTGTTATAGATATGACTGATATACGAAGAGGGGGGAGATAAGCGGGCGATATTAATAAGTTCAGAATTATCCAAACATCAGTATAGTAATAAAACTGACATCAGTTTACTCCAGATTGCAAAACTAGTTACATTACCTTAGAATTCTATCCCCCACCTTTCTTTAGTCATGGAAAGTACTTCAAACTGCTTATTTACCAAGAGAGAAGTGCATCTTTCCTAGATTATCATTCATCTCTTTGAAACAGTTTTTCTCAGTCATATGTAAATTGTGCCTTAAACTGACTGTTTATCAGGAAGGGAAAGGCATCTTCCCTGGATTAGCATTTACCTTTTTAAAACTGCTGTTCCTCAGTCATTTGTTAACTATTTCTAAAAAGTTGTCTGTTCTTTTCAAATGTGGAAATTCTGTAACTTTACTAACATAAATGTATTATCAATTAGTATCTAACCCAAGTATAAAAACCAACAATCACTCCCAGACTGGGATGCTGTTTTTTAGGAGAATCTCACTGTCCTCTAGATCTGCAATAAACTGCTATGGATATTGCAATCCATCTGTCTTATTGACAATTGACTATGGAAAGAACCCCTTGCATTCAGTAACAACTGGACAAGCATTAGAAAGTGAATAGGGGGAGGAGGTAGAAAAACCTGCGTGAATAAATGAATGAAAATTAATCTCTGTAAACTTTAAATGAAATCACAACTTTTAAAAAAGAAGAAAAAAATCCACCACTTCAAAACAATAAAGACCTCTTTTTCTGTGCAGTTTCATCTAAGAATAAAATTTTGCTTTAAAGGGAAGAAAAAGTTCTAGTAATGGCAAATGAAATTTAGCACAGAGCAAGCCAAAACAAACCCCAAATTCCAAGAAACTTACTTTCTAATAATAAATTGAGATAGAAAATAAACAAACTATGTATTTGGGAAAGGAAAATAATTGCATGCCTATTTAGTAAAATGCAAATACTGTTCATCAAGTTTTACTACTCTCATTGTATTCTCTTCTAGTTAACAGATATCCTTTATATTTGAAATGTCTTTACCTAGCCGCAGGCTGATCTTTCCTTCAGGATACCCCAGGGTCCAAAGAAAGTAACACTTGTTCTTTTGAAATGTATATTTATCTTCTTGTATTCAGGTCCCCATTGCTTTCCTCAAAGTCACTTGAACTCTGGGGCAATTAGAACTTCTTCACTTTAATCTCATTCTCAATGAGTATATATTCCAGTTTCACCCCTATTCTTAATCTTTTCTATAGAAACTTCACATTGTATTTTTCTATTATTTATGTAGGAGATATTAATGTAATAGATTATTATCCCAGTTTTTCTGAGCCAGGATTATGATTTCCTCTGATACTGTCAGAATTATCTTCTACATTTTTGTTTTATCATGAGTCTGTTAAGCACAAACTACTTCAATTTGATTTGTAGGAAGAGGTAGTGTTGATACATCTACAAAGCACAAGGAAACCATGGAATTAAAAAATTGAAAATGATTGTGGTGCAAACCTAAGCATGCTTTGAGTTTAAACACTCCAAGTGAAAAATAAAGAATACAGATTTTAGGATTTGTCATTTTATACTATTTTTGGAGGCATAGGGCATATGACAAAGATATAAAGGAAGTCAAAGAAATAAAATATAAAATTGCAATAAAGTAAAAGTTTAAAGTTACTGATAGAAACAATTTTGTTTTTTTTTTGTTTGGTTTGGTTTGTTTTAAAGAGCAAATAGCAGCAGACTACAAAAGATCCAGGCAGTGATATTCACAAAAACCTGCAAGTAGTTAGTTCATGATCATCACATCAAATTATATAAGGCTCTGCTCATTTTGGATTCAGACAGATTATCTCATATAACTCCTACTGTCTCCTCAGTGAGTCCAAAATCTGATGTTTCCTAATCTTGCTATCTACCGTGTTTTCTTTAAATTGCATTGTGAATCGCAGTGATTCACACTTCACTTTAATGCCAGCAATAATTGACTCCTGGTTAATTCTCAGCTTCATTCACCAAAAGGAAATCGATGTTGTGTGCTGAATTTTCTCAGCACCACCCTGAGGCTGCTCTGTGGGAGCTGGGCCTCGCATTCTCTTACCTTTAGGAAGGAAATCATGAACTCTGTGGAGAAAAGTGTAGCAAGATTCACAACAGAAAAACTTGAAGTAGCTCAACCTTCAAGAATTTTAGAATTTGAGGCAAAATCCACAAGAGAAATACAGTATTTCAAACCTAGAAAAAAATTTATAATAGTCTTTCTTAAGTTTTTATTTAATACTGAATTCTGATTAATACACAAAAAGGCATGTTTGAGATGTGATTCAAAAGAAAAGGGCAACAAACTTAGGTGATATATAAAATACAAGTAACATTCTAAATAATCCCATGTCATTCAATGTATTTTTCAATAGATTCTGTTCTTTTCTCCTTACGGCAGCTATTGGAGGTAGACAGATAAAATAAATTGCTCTGTGAATTAAATTAAGTCATAAATTTGTAGAGCTCTGGTGGCCTAGTGGCAAGAAGGTACACTACAATCACAAAGAAAACAGTTCAAATCCACCAGCTGCTATATGGGAGAAAAATGGGGGGGGGGGATGAAGGGGTATAAACAACAACAATAACAACAATATATTTAGAACATCTAGGATATCACAAGCCTCAAAATAAATATGCAATGCAACTTGATTTTAAATCTGTCTCATTGTCATTAACTCAGAATTGACCCATAGCTGATCCTGCAAAGAGTTTTGAGAAGCTGTAAATGACATAGGAGGAAACGGCCCATCTTCCTCCCCTGGAGCAGCCAATGGATTTGAACAGTCTGCCTTTGTGCTGGCATCACAAGTAACATTTATATTAATTTATATTTAAATTTAAAATTAAAATATAGGATATTTCAAACATACACAGAAATTTAGAAATTAATCTAAAGAATATGTGTCCAAAATTCAGATTTATCAAGTATTTAACAATTTTATTGAACTCTTTCAATTATGGTGTTGGATAAAAGCACTGAATATTCCATGAACTGACAAAAGAACAAACAAGTCTGTTTGGAGGAAGGGCAACAACGGTGCTCCTTTGAGCGAAACTTCATCTTACACACTTTAAGCATGTTGTTAAGAGGGGCCAGTCCTTAGAAAAAGACATCAAACTAGGAAAGGTGGAGGGTCAGGGAAGGAAAGGAACATTACTACTAAGATAGATTCACAAAGTGACTGTAACAAAGGGCTCAACCATATCAGAGATTGTAAGGACATGCAAGATAGAGCAAGATTTAGATCTGTTGTTTATATAGTTAACTCAGTGGTACTTAAGAACAACAACATACATATCATAGATAATTTTTTAAAAAAGAAAACTTTGCAAATACAGCTAAGGATCCATTCTCTATACCTTCTCCCTAACTCCTAGAGTTAACTATCATCATAATATTGGTGTATATCCTTTCCTAACATATTTCACCTATGTAACAGTGTACATTGTTATTGTAATATTTTTTATTTAAAGGTACATCATTAAACTGTAAAATATTATTTATCATTCAACTTAATGACTTTTTAAAGCATATGTACTTTGGTACATGAATCTGTGGATGACTTATTGAACTTAGTTATGCAGAATTCCATTTTGTTAATTAGATATATACATTATTCTTTCCTCTACTAAAAGATGGTTATGTAGGTTGCCTTCTTTTTTTTTCTATCACAGAAATATTACAGTGAATCTTGCTTCTGTACTTATAGAGAATTTTACTAGAATAGATATTATTCTTTATATAACTAGCGGAATCAATGAGTAAAGTATGCATTTTCAGTCACAGAGTTCGATGTCCTGTAGTCAATTCTGACTCACAGCAACCTCATTTCAGAATAGAATTGCTCCATAAGGATTTCAAGGCTGGAGCCTTTCTGGTGCCGATCATCAGAACTTACTTTTGAAATGCCTTTAGGTGACTCTGAATTACTAATCTTTAAGTTAGTAGTCCTGATGGTAAACATTTGTGCCACTCAAACTTTTATTGTTTTTCTTGTGTACTGTAAAGTCAGTCTGGAGACTAAGGTGTGCCTGATACATGCCATGGTCTTTGCAATCACTTGCTATACATCAGAGAACTGGACAATGACTAGGGATGACAGAAGGAGAATTGATGCCTTTGAGCTGTGTTGTTGGAGAAGAGTACTGAATATACCATGGACTGCTAGGAAAACAAACAAGTTTGTCCTGGAGAGGGTGAAGCCATGTTGCTCCTTGGAGGCAAGGATTCTGAAACTTCATCTGACAGACTTTGGACATGTTGTAAGGAAGGACCAGTCCTTGGAGAGGGATGTCATGCTTGGTAGGGTGGAGGGACAGCGCAGGAGGGGAAGATCCTCGATGAGATGGATTGATTCAGTGACTGGGGTAATGGAGGTAGGTGTGTCAGAGATGGTGAGATTGGTACAGGACAGGGCAGACTTTAGGGCTGTTGTACATAGGGTTGCTATGAGTCACAGGGGACTCAATGGAACATAACAACAACAACTGTAAAGTCAGAACCGACCCATAGCTGACCCTTTGGTATATTTTCAGTGGCAGCTAATTGCAAAAGAGAAGATTGCCTCACCTTCTCACACAGATATGCTGATGGCCTCTAACCTTGTGTCTCCAGGATTGCAGTGCAGCTTCTTGCCACCAGGCCACCTAGTCTATGATATTAAATCTATTGTTGTTGTTATGTGCTGTTGAGTTGCTTGTGACCCACAGTGACCCTATGTACAAGCCTTGAAACTTGCTCTATTCTGTGCCAATCTTATCTCTGACACACCTACCTTCATTATCCCAGTCACTGAATCAATCCATTTCAACCAGTGTCTTCCTCTCTTGTGCTGTCCTTCTACCCTTCCAAGCATGATGTCCCCCTCCAAGGACCAGTCCCTCCTTACAACATGTCCAAAGTATGTCACATGAAGCCTCAGAATCCTTGCCTCCAAGAAGAAGCCTGGTTTCACCCTCCTCAGGATAAACCTGTTTGTCCTCCTGATAGTCCTTTCAGTACTCTTCTCTGGCACCATAGCTCAAAGGCATTAATTCTCGTTCTATTATCCCTAGCCATTGTGCAGGTTTCTGACACAGCAAGTAATTGCAAAGATTATGGTCTTGATCCGATGCACCTTAGTTTCAAGAATGATGCTGTTGCTCTTCAGTGCTCAGGGCTGAGGGTGGGGGAGAAATCAAATTTACTACCATCAAGTGATTTTGACTCATAGAGCTCTTTCATTGGGTTTCTGAGACTGTAAATCTTAAAAGAAGTCATAATTAGGTCCCGTCAAGTGGATGACCCAGAGTGACCCTATGAGCAGTTCTGAAACTTGCCCTGAGTCATCCTTATGATCTCTGCTATGCTCAAGCCTATTGCAGCAATCACTATGTTATTCAATCTTTGTAAGTGTCTTTGATTGACTGCTCTTCTTGTACACCATAGAGTCGAAACTCACCCTTACCTGACCCTCCAGCAGGTTTTCAGAGGCAGTTACAAGAGAAGATTGTTCTTCCTTCTCCTGTCGGGCAGCTGCTGACCTCAAACCACTTGCCTTCAGGATTGAAGCACAGCTTCTTGACCATAGCCCACCCTCCAACCAATATCATAATTCAAAGGCATCCATTATCTTCTATCATCCTTATTAATTTTTCAACTTTACATAAAAAGTAATTGAAAAGGTCATGGCTTGATTTAGGTACACTATAGTCTTCAAACTAATAGCCTTGCTCTTTAGAACTTTGGAGAAGTCCTTGACAACAGTTTCCCCCCCCCCCCAATACAACACTTCTATTGATTTCTTGACTGTTAGTATTCTGGAGGTTGAACATGGATCCAAGTAAAATTAAATCCTTGACAACTTCAGTATTTTTTTTCTATCTATAATGATGTTATCCACTGGTCCAGTGACGAAGAGTTCTGTTTTCTAGATGTTGAGAGGTAATCCATATTGAAGGCTATGGTCCTCAGTCTACAGTAAGTGCTTTTGGGAAACACTTACTATAATAAGAAAAGACTGCCCATTTTCTATCATTGAGCCACTATATTAAAACTGCCAGAGACATATAGTCTTGGAGTTAGTAGCACAACACAGTACAGATTATGCTACTGACAACTTTCTCTTCACAATTTTGGTCACAATTCCCACTTGTAACAGACTTTTCCAAGATTCTTAACATAGTCTCAGGTAATATGTAAATTTTAACAGGAGGTAGTATAGGAAAGAGCATAAAATTATTTTTCATTTCTAGAATTCTCGTTACGGGAATTAAACTTAAAAAAATATTGGTTTTTACATATTAAATCTTGTTTTTGTTGTTTTTTTGACATGGAGACAAAGCCATAAGAGAGTAATTGTGGTTATTATTTTTGTTCACTGTTGCTGAATTGATTCTCATTCATGGCAACCCAATGTGGTAGAAAAAGAGCTAAGAATATTGCCTGGTTCCATAATCCATGTTCTTGGCATCAGCTGCCAGGAAATTAAAAGAAAAATTACATTGGGAAAATCTACTATCAAGGACTTCTTCAAAATTCTGAAGAGCAATGATGTCAGTCTGAAGACTAAGGTGCACCTAATATAAGCCATAATCTTGTCAAATACTTACTATGGAGCTGAAAGTTGAACAATAAAAAAGGATGACAGAAGAATAAATGTTTTTGAGTTATAGTGTTGGAAAATAATGCTGGATATCCCATAAATTGCCGAAAGGACAAACATATCTTAGAAATGGTGCACCTAAGGTGTTCCTTAGAGTCAGTGATAATACTTAGGACATATTGTTAGTAGGGACCAGTCCTTGGATAAGGACTTCATGCTTGAAATAGGGGAAGGTCAGTAAAGGAGGGGTCGGCCATCAATGAGAGATAGATTGACACAGTGACTATGATGGTGGTCTCAAGTATTTAAGAGGTGGTCAGGGGGGCAAAGGACAGGGCAGGGTTCAGACCCATTGTTTATAGTAGCTATGAGTCTTAGTCAAATTGATGGCACCTCACAACAATAATGAGAATTTTTAAGACTGTGACCTTTCATCTAGAGATTACCAAGACTTACTTCTGAGGTACATTTATGCATGTCTGAACTGCTATCCTTTTGTTTAGCAGGTCGGAATTAAACTGCTTGTGTCACCATTACTAAAACTAATGATCTCCAGCTAGTTATATCCTGTAGCTTCACAGTAATTTAGCTAACTTCAGCAATAACATTTAGAAACAGAAATGTAATGTTTAATTTCTGACTTTGCTGTGTTGTGTTTATATTACAGCATCAATCCTCTCTCAAGGATTTAATTTTTTTTTCTTCTTAAAATAATTGACAAGCTCAGAGAAAAACAAAATCACAAAATAATTTGAAATAATGGGATATATTTCTCTCAAAATAGAGATGAATGAGTAAACTCCCACATGTCTAGCTGGGATAAAATGACCTTTAAATATCTTCGTGAGTTATGACTATGTGAAAAATTCAATTAATGAGCAGCAACTGAAAACAAAGAGACCAGCATGGTCAAGTTCATTAGCTTTCTCTGATAATAAAAAAGGCTATGAAACAGCTTTCTCTTAATCATATAATATTTTACTATGGGTCATTTTTCTAGAACAAGAGACATCTACTCACCATATGTCATGAAAATTTGAAAATGGAAGATTTTAATTTCTCCATTCATTGTAATTATATGTGGTATTATTTGTCGTAGATAGAGTAGATACCTGAGAGGAGATGTCTTCAAACAAACACAATTTCTACTATAACAGCTCTGCATTTTATGGCATTTCCTATTTTCCCGTGATTCATATGCTTTTAGGTTACCCATTAACATGCTTTGTTGCATTCCATATAAAATGAAATGGGATCAATGCACATCTTAAAGTCATTATGCTGATATTACGAATGCAAATTGCCTGCTACCTACAGAGTAGTTAAATATCATCCTGCAGTTTCCCGTTACTTATGAACAATTTGGAAATAACATCTGCAATTTTAAGTGTGTTGTCTTTGTCTGCTCAACCTTGCAATGCTACCAAGTGCATGTCATAGCTTCTGGAAAGACTTGCAAAGCCAAACAGACTATGATTCTTTTGTTTGTCAGATTACAGAGTTAGGGGGTGGTGTACGATGGGGGAAAATAAACTGTTTTCCAGTTTCAACACTAAGAATGTTTTAGTTGCTTCATAATACACCTGGCATTCACATGTCTGTTGAAGTATCAACATAAGAGCATGTTATCCATATATAAGGGACATTTTCCAAAGGAGGTAGCTTCTGTTTAGAGCTTCACATGACAAAGCAACAAGCACTGAAGAGTCTCAAGCATCCCAAAAGGATGCCTTGTAAAGCTTCTGCCACAAGCTGCACCACAGAATAGGACTAATGAGGTAGTGAAAATTGAATCTGGCCTTGTTGTATAACAACACTTACAGGATAATACAGGCTTCAAAGCACAATTAAGGGGTCAACTCTTATTTCAAAATCTCATGAGAGAAAAGTGAGCAATTAGTTTGATAGACATATTTTTGTTCACAACCAGAAAAAAAATCTGTCTCTTAAGCTTCTACTAGGACTAATGTTTCCCAAGATGAATTATGGGATTCAATCATGTTTTTTCTCCCCCTTCCTCAAACCTAAGACTTCACTTAGCCTCAATAAATGCTTAAGACTGTTTTTATTTTATTTTCTAAATATCCACTTTAATATTTTTCATTAGATATCCACTACCATCCTACTTGTATATGTCCCTTGCTGAATCTTCTGAGTGTTTTAAAGCAGCAATTAGCTGATCTGACATGTTCCTTCACATTGCTGTGCCAATACATGGATAGTGAAGAAAATATCTACTGACAACCTGCATAGTATAATCCTTTCCTACTGTTCGAAGATAGGACTTTATAAGAAATTTAAAGTCATAAAGAGGAGAAAAATAGTAGAGGAATGGGTTTGAAGTGAAAGACATGGTATTTTCAGGTAAAACAGAAATACAAACCAAATTTATGGGATATAATTTCTCTCTAAGTATACATATATACTCCATCGCAAATCCTATGTTAGAACATTGTGTTGTTGTTAGGTACCAAGTGAAGTATGACTCATAGTGACCACATGCACACAGATCTGAACCCTGTCCTATCCTGTGTCATCATCGTCATCATCATCATCATCATCATCATCGGCACTCTTAAGTGCATTGCTGCAGTCACTATGTCTAATCATCTCATTGAGTGAGACTCTTCTTGTCTTTCACTGACCCTCTATCTTTTCAAGCATGTTGTGTTTTCTCAAGGAAGAGTCCCTCCTAGCAACATGTCCAAAGTATGTGAGAGGAAGCTTTGTTATCCTTGCCTCCAAGGAGCACACTGGCCACATCTTCTTTAAGACGTATCTGTTTGTTCTTTTGATAGTCCATGGGTTATTCAGTACTATTCTCTAATACCACAACCCAAAGGGATCGATTCTTCTGTCTTCCTTATTCATTCCTCAGCTTTCAGATGCATAGCAATTGACTGAAAATACCATGGCCTGATCAGGTGTACCTTAATCTTCGAAGGAACATCATTGCTCCTCAGTAATTTGAAGAGATCCCTAACTGAGATCTTTTTAATTCAATACATAACCTGATGTTGATTGAGGATTCAAATAAAATGAACTTTTATTTGAATTTAAAATTTTTAATTTAAAATTTTTCTTTAGATATCATAATATTCCTTACTAGTCCAGTGGTGAGGATTTTTGTCTTCTTGTTGTTGAGATGCAATTCATATTGAACAATGTAGCCTTTGGTTTTCTGCAGCAAATAAGTCAAATATCCCTAATTTTAGCAAGCAAGTTTGTGTAATTTGCATAATTCAAGGTGTTGATGAGTCTTTCTCTGAACCTGATGACCCCTTCTTCTTAATACAGTCCAGCTTCTTAAATGATTTTCTCAGCATACAGATTATATAAGCACGAAGATAATGTAAACCCTAATGCTTATATTTCCTGATTTTAAACCATGCAGTGTTCTCTTGCTCTATGTGAACAATAGCTTCTTGGTCTAGCTATAGACTTCATGTGAGCACAAGCAAGTTCTCTGGGATCCCCATTCTTTTCTATGTTATCCATAATTTGCTATTATTCATACAAGCAAATGCCTTTGCATACTCAATTAAACATGAATAGACATTTTTCTTATATTCTCTGCTTTGTAGTCGGGATCCATCTGACATCAGCTATGATATCCTTAATGCCATGGTCTTTTCTAAACCCAGGATGAACTTCTGGCACTTTTCTGTCAGTGCATCATTCTATCCATTTCTGGATTGTCTTCCGCAATATTTTGTTTACATGTGACATTAAGAATATAGTTTGAGGGAGGGCTGGTAGCCTAGTGGCAAGAAACTAGTCCTGAATTTGCATGGTTCAAATCCACCAGATGCTTTGCTGGAGAAGGAGGGGCAAACTCCTCCTGTGCCAGTCGGATCCAATTTGAGGGTACACCAAATTAAAATTAAAAAATAAACAAATAGAAATTTAAAACAAGAATATAGTTTGATAATTTATTCATTCTGGTGGATAAACTTTCTTGGGAATGGGAACAATACAGATCTCTTCTAGTCAGTCAGCCAAGCAGCTGACCTACCTATTCATTGGCATAGACTGGTGATCACATCCAAGGCTGCTTTTGTTATTCCAAACATGTCAATTGCTAACTCATTGATTCCTGGGACCTTATTTTTTGCCAGTGCTTTCAGTGCAGCTTGAACTTTTTCCTTTATCACCATTCACTCTTATGTATATGGTATTTATATCTATTATATATATATATATATATATATATATATATAATATGGTATTTGTATCTTTAGGTTTGTTTTTAGTAGTCTAACATTTATTTGTCAGTTCATTGTATTGGGAGAACGATTTGCATGTTGCTAAACGATGTCAGTCTGGAGACTAAGATGTGCCTGATACATGCCATGGTCTTACAATCACTTGCTATGCATCAGAGATCTGGACAATGACTAGGGGTTACAGAAGGAGAGTTGATGCTTTTTAGCCTTGGTGCTGGAGAAAAGTATTGAGTATACCATGGACTGCAAGGAAAACAAACAGATTAATCATGGAGAGGGTTAAACCAGGCTGCTTCTTGGAGGCAAAGATTCTGAAGTTTTGTCTGACATATTTTGGACATGTTGCAAGGTGGGATCAGTCCTTGAAGAGGGATGTCATTCTAGGGAGGGCAGAGGGACAGTGCAGGAAAGGAAGACACTCGAGAAGATGTATTGATTTCATCACCAGGGTAATGGAGCTAGGCATGCTGGAGACAATAAGATTGGCAAGGGATAGAGGAGGGTTTAGTGCTGTTGTACCTACAGTTGCTATGAGTCACAGGCAACTCGACAACATATAACGACAACAATTACTTTATAGAGTATGTGTGTATATGCTTGCTTGTTTGTTGTTTGCTTTTCTTAGAACATAACGTAGGCTGCTAAGAGAACAAACAGGTCTGTCCTGGAGAGGGTAAAACCAGGCTTCTGCTTCCAGGCAAGGATTGTAAATCTCCATCTCACATACTTTGGGCATGCTGCCAGGAGGGACCAGTCTTTAGAAAAGGACGTCATGCTTGGAAGGGTGGAGGGACAGACAGCTCAAGGGAAGAAGATCCTGGATGAGATAGATTGACTCAGTGTCTGCGATAATGGGCTAGGTGTTCCAGAGACAATGAAATTGGCTTAAGAGAAAGCAGAGCCCAAAGGATAGGGCAAGGCTCAGAGTTATTGTATATAGGGTAGTTATGAATCATAGTTCACTCAATGGCATGTAACAATATTAGTACAGCACTTGTCTGTCAGTTTTCTGTACTGAGGTAACTTGTGGGTTCCTGTGACCAATAAAAACTCTGTCACTGATGTTTCAAATACCAACTGGGTTACCCTGTTTCAGCAGAGCACCCAGATTAAGACAGACTAGGAAGAAAGATTGGCTATCCATTTTTTAATTAATAGACCTCTGAAAACTTTATGAACAATTGTTGTTATTATGTGTTGTCCAGTCGTTTGCGACTCATTGAGACCCTATGTACAACAGCCCTAAACCTCACTCTATCCTGTGCCAATCACACTGCCTCTGATACACCCATCCTGATTACCCCAGTCACTGAATCAATCCACCTCATAGAGGGTCTTCCCCTCCTGCGCTGTCCCTCCATCCTACCAAGCATGATGTCCCTCTCCAAGGACCTGTCCCTCCTTACAACATGTCCAAAGTATGTCAGACAAAACCCCAGAATCCTTGCCTCCAAGGAGCAGCCTGGTTTAACCCTCTCCAGGATGAATTTGTTTGTTTTCTTGGCAGTCCATGGTACAATCAATATTCTTCTCCAGCACCACAGATCAAAGGCATCAATTCTCCTTCTATCGAGGAACATAATATTAGAGGTAGAGCCCAGATTAGGAGTCAATCAAAATGAGGACAAACAACTGTATGTATGCTTTAATAATTGCAATATGGAATGTACAATGTATGAATGTAGAAAAACTAGAAGTTGTCAATGGGCCATTTTTAATCAGACAAGCATTTGATCTATTATGCCAGGAATGAAAAACTAAGAAAAATGATGTTGTATTCATAGTGCAAAAGACAATTTCAAGGTCTGTCCTAAGGTACAATGTTGTGAGTGAAAGGATATTATCCGTATGCATGCAAGGAATATCTGTTAATGCAACTATTTTTAAAATACCTACACCAACAACTAAAGCAAAAAAGGAAGAAGTTGAGGATTTTTACAAACTTTTGCTATCCAAAAAGGACCAAACATGCAATCAAAATGCAATAATAATTATTAATGACTGAATGCAAGAAAGGAAGATTCCTGAGGAGATGGCTTAGCACAGTGACTATAACAATGGAATCGAATGTGTTGGAGATGGTTATGTTGGCACAGGATAAGGCAAAGCTAAGAGCCATTGTTCATAGAGTTACCGTTATACTTGACTTGACAGGAAATAATAACAATAAGAACAACAGGTTTTCTAAAACTGTAAATATTTACAGGAATCAACTGAAACATCTTTCTCCTGAGAAGTAGCATGTGGATTCAAACAATCAACTTATTGGTGAAGAATCCAACAACTACTTTAATGGCTGTTATCACTACGGTTTTTAAAGTAACTGATTGTAGTTGTTAGACACTATGCAGTTGACTCTTGACTCATAGAGACTATAAACAATGGAATGAAATCTAGCCTGAACCTGTGCCATTCTCACAATATCTGCTGTGATACAAATCCATTGTTTCAATAATTGTGTCAATCCATTTCTTTCAGAATCTTCCTCCTTTCCATTGACTTTCTACTTTTCTATGCACAATGTTCTTCTATAGGGATTAGCTTCTCCTTATAACATGCCCAAAGGATGTGAGTAACTGATTATTATTGTTAAGTGCCGTCATGTTGAGTATGACTCATAGGGACCCTATTAACAAAAGATCTGAACCCTGTTCTATCCCATGCCATCCTCACACTTTCGGATACAAAGAACCCATTGCAGCAGTCATCATGTCAAACCACCTGGTTGAGGGTCTTCCTCTCCTTCACTGACCGCCCACCTTTCCCAGCATCAAGTCCTTCTCTAAGGAATGGCACCTCCTAGCATCATGTCCAAAGTATGTGAGGTGAAGCCTCATCATTAAGGTATTCTAATTCTGAGTTCTTCCAGTACAGCATTCTAACATGTTATTATTAAACTAGAGTTAGTACATAAAAGATAGATCTGATGGCCTACTGGCAAGAAGCTGTGCTGTAATCCTGAAGGCACATGGTTCATGTTTTGAGGCCACCAGCTGCCTGATGGAAGAAGGATGGGCAATCTTCTCCTGTGCTGTTCACTGGCTCTGAACACCCACTGGTAGGTCAGCCATGAGTCGATTACAAATCTAAGGTACACAACAACAACAAGTACACAAAAAGAAACTTGTTTATTGTGCCAAATCACATCTTAAATACAGCACATAAATTATTTCTAAAGCAACACATTTTAGTTAATGTACAAGTGTTATCTTGTTAAGCATCCGAAAACTGGACAATGAATAACGATGACAGAAGAAGAATCAATACTTTTTAGTTGTGGTTCTGGAGAAGAGTACTGAATTTACCACAGACAGCCAAGAGACAAACAAGTCTGTCCTGCAGAAGGTGAAAACAGGTTGCTCCTTGGAGACAAGAAATTTGAGGCTCTTTTCACATATTTTGGACATGTTGCCAGAAGGGATAAGTCCTTGCAGGAGGACATCATGCTTGGAAGGATGGAAGGACAGAGCAGGAGGAGAAGGCTAGACATAGTAACTGAGATAATGGGAGTAGATGTATCAGAGACAATGAGACTGACTCAAGTCAGGGAAGAGTTGAACCCTGAGAGTTATGGTACATAGTTTGCTGAGTCATAATGGATTCAACAGCATATTACAACAAAAATTTCCTCCAGATCTAAATCTTGAAATGACCCAACTTATGATGACAATGACTTAGTATTTTAGAGAGGTGGTGCTATCAGTATTTTGTAGAGCACAATTTTTAATTGTGTTGGACTGTCCTCTGTCCTACTAGGATTTTAGCATGTGTTGCTCCGATGTACTAAATGTCTACATGTCCCCCAGTCCTTGTGAAAATGAAAAGTTCTTCACATTTACAAATGTCCCTCAGATAAATTCTGCCACTGGTTTTGAACCCACTGAAGCTAGCTGCTGATACAACCACATCATATTTCATGAATAATGTAATTTAAACCCTTTTAATCTTTTAAACCAAGGTAGAACTTTTTAACATGTTGTTGTTGCTTTGTTAAGTGCTGTCGAGTTGTAGACAACTCATAGCAACCCTATGAATGAAAGATCTGAACACTTGTATAACTTTCACAGGGTTTCCAAAGGCAAGCTATTTCAAAAGTGGATGCCACTCCTGCTTCCAAGCTTGTTTTAATCAGGAGCTCCACTGAACACTGTCAGCATTGGATAACCATTGTCATATTTGACACATCAGTGTCACAGTGTTCAACATCACAGCAACCATAAGTTACCTCTGTACAACAAATGGACAGACTAGTGCTTTGCCACTTAGAAGAATGTTTGACCACACTTCTTTTTTTCAAAGTCATAGAAGTATACCTGTGAAATCCTGTCTTGTCATTGTGGGAATATATACTAGAGTTTAAAGAAGTTTACTCTTTGACTCTCTGTATTATCATTTCAAGACATTTAAAAATATATTCCAAAAAATACAAACAAATATACATGTGTGTTTATTAAAAGATGATAGTTGTAATAACAGTTAATCTATATTTATACTAAAACTACAAAGAAAGTTGGTTAATTAAATTATGATGAATATACTTAATGGAACACTTGATGTTCAGTTATGTTGACACCTGAAATATCAATGTATCAACTTGGTAAGATGACTATAAATAAAATAGAGCAAGGAAAACAGTACTGTAATATAAGCTCATATGTTAAACTGTGTTTGTACATATGTAAACACACAGGAAAAAACTAGCTAAAAGTACAAATTTTTTAAATTGATTGCTTAAGAGAGGTATCTGAATTAACACATATGCTAACATTAAATAGAAACATATATATATATATATATGATATATAGAGATATTGTAAGGTTTCCATTAGGTCTCAGTGCCTGATAGGATGACTCCAACCTCCTCTCCTGCCTAGCTCCGAGGTACAAGGCCACGTGAGTCAGTTGCATGAATCAATAACTGAAGCCAGTAAAAGAGCTGGTGGAAGGACATCTTAGCCTTAAGGCTAGACGAGAGGCCAGACTAAATAATACGTAGCTGCCAGATCAAATGACATTTCCTATTGAATTGTTGTTGTTGTTGATTGTCTTTGAGTCGAGCACAACTCATAGTGACTGTATGAACAAAAGGCCTGAAGCCCCTCTACAACTATTGACATTTATCTAAGTTCATAGAGTTTCCAGAGACATGCTGTTTAGGAAGTGGATGCCACTCCTGCTGCCAATCTTGTCGAATAGAGACTATAAAACCCTTGTCCAGTCCTCACTTGGAGCTGATATCATTTTTGGTCTCTGCCTGCCTACACTTAAGTGTCTACTAAACAATATGTTGCTACACATGGCCTCCAGAACCTTTCAGATATTTAATCTTAAAAGAATAAGAACTGAAATGTTTTTGTTGTTGATTGTCGTCCACCACGACTCATAGTGACCCTATGAAGGAAAAGGCTGCAGAGTGGAGTATACTTGGGGTGGGGGTGGGAATGTGCGGTGTGGGGGAGGT
>NW_006399915.1:3639155-3660935 GCF_000299155.1 Elephantulus edwardii
GAATGGAACTCCAAAATCTCTGTAGATGTTCATCGAAATTAATAATAATAATAATACAATTTTAAAAAAACAACAAAAAAACAGCAGTTTCTAATAAATTGGACATGTCTCATAGAAAAAAAAAAGGTCTGAAGCTTTTTTGTAACTAACATCATTTCTCCAAGTTCATAGATTTTTCCAGAGGCATGTGGTTTAGTAAATGGATGCCACTCTTGCTTCTAAACCTGTCTTAAACTGGGAGCTCCACCAAACACTGTCCACCATTGACAACTGTTATGAAATTTGACACCTCGATGAATGGCACAGAGTTCAGCATCACAGACAACCCAGGTTAACTCTGGGTTAATTGGCAGGGGAAAAAAAATGTACAGCAGATTAACAGAAGAGTGTCGTAGGACTTAGAAGATTATTCCTCCAAATTATAATAATGTGAGGCCCAAGGGGGACAGGCCCAAGGGCCCTCCAGGATGTCTTGTTGACACAAAACAAGAGACTTAAATCACTGAACAGCCAGACATTCCACCCAACTCTCAACCAGAAAAAGCATGCTCATTTTACAGATTTCCACCTTGTCACCTAGTCACTGAAATGGAGACGAGGGGTTCCCCTTAAATCAAGAACTGGAATATATATATAACTTTTTAATATATTGTTGCTATTATATACCATCAAGTTGCCTGTGACTCATAGCAACCCTAAGTCCAACAGCTCTGCAGCCTACCCTATCCTGAGTCAGGCTCACTGACTCCAACACATGTATCCCAACTACCCTAGTTACTGTGTCAATCCAGCTCACACAGGGTCTTCCTTTCCTGTACTGTCTCTCTACTCTTCCAAGAATGATGTCTTTCTCCAAGTACTGGTCCCTCTTAGTCACATTCCCAAACCATGAGGATTCAAAATCCTTATCTCAAAGGAGAAACTAACTTGGTTAACCCTCTCCAATTCAGAGTTTCTGCAGCAAGTGCTTCAAGTTCTCCTCAGTTTCAGCAAGCCAGGTTGTGCCATCAACATAATTCAGGTTGTTGATGAGTCTTCCTCTAGTCTTGATACAACATTTCTTCTCACAAAGTCCAGCAAGCTGAATGATTTGTTCTGCATATATATTGAAAAGGTATGGAGACAAGACCCATGCCTGACACTCTCCTTTCCTGATTTTGAACCATGCCATGTTTCCTCACTCTGTTCTGATTACTGCTTCTGGTCTCAGTATAGGTTCTGTATGAACACATTCAATTCTGAGATTACCATTCCCCTCAAAATTAGTCACAATTTGTTGTGATCCAAACAATCAAATGTGTTTGCATACTCAGTGAAACACAGATGTTCTTCTGGTATTCTTTGTTTCCTGTCAAGATCCATCTGACATTGGCAATAATGTCTCCAGTGCCATGACTTTTGACATTGAAGACTTCAATATGGATTGAAGCTCAACTTCAAGAAGACAAAGATTCTCACCACTGAGCCAACTGGCAGCGCCATGATCAATGGAGAAGAGAGTGAGATTGCCAACAATTTCAGCTTGCTTAGCTCCACTATTAACACTCCTAGGACCAGCAGTCAGCAAATCAAAAGACAAATTGTACTGGTAAAATCTGCTGTTATGTACTTCTCCAGAGTACTGAGAAGCAACACTGTCAGTCTAGAGAGTAAGGTGTGCTGGACTCAGGCCACGTTCTTCACAATTACTTGTTATGCAGCAGAAAGCTGGACAATGACTACGGACAACAAGAAGAAGAATTGATGCCTTTGAACTGTGGCACTGGTCTTGAACATACCATGAAGCACCATGAAAACAAAGAGGTCTGTCTTGGAGAGGGTGAAAGAAAGTTTCTTCTTGGATGCTAAGATTTTGAAACTCCATCTTACATATTTTGTGCACATGGCCAGGAGGGACCAGTCCTTGGAGAAGGATATCATGCTTGGAAGGGAAGGGGTGGAATGGGGGGACAGTGTAGGAGACGAAGACCCCGATGAGCTGGACTGATACAGTAATTGAGGAAATGCGGGTAGGTTTGCTGGAGTCAGTGAGACTGGCTCAGGATAGGGCAGGCTCCAGAGCTGTTGTATACAGGATAGCTATGAGGCAACTCAATGGCACATAATAACAGCAACAATACAGGTATGTTTGGTCATGTATATGATAGACATTCTCTGGTACTCTTTTGTTTTTGGCCAAGGTTAATATAGCATTGATTTTTAAAATGGATATAAACTACTCTAGGGAGTTCTGATGGACTTGTGGCTGTAGTTCCAAAGGCATGCAGTTAGATATCACCAACTGCTCTGTGGGAGAATGATGGGCTATCTCTTCTCATGCGATTAACTGCATCTGAAAATCTGCTGGAATATCACCTATGGGTCGGTTCCAACTCTATCATACGCAACAATAACTACAATACATTACTCTATTATCATGAATTCCCCCCAGACTTATTTTATTACATTTAATCCAAAATTATGCTTTGAGATGTTATGAATCTTAATTCTGCCATGTAATATATTTTGTATTATTCCTAATCCTGCTAAAGATAGTCCTTAAATCTTTATTCACTTTTTGTATCAAAAATTTCAACTCCACAACATCAAAGCCAGAAACATGCAATATCCTTTTGATAAAAGTAAGCAGTACCTTTTGGGTTAATCAATCATATAATCCTCAAGAGTGCCAATAGAGACTTAATGTTAAATATCTTATTGAATAACTGAAATAGTATACTAACTTCATTATCTTTGTTCATTTTAAGTGTGTGTTAGGGAATGTCAGAAAATAATTTAATAATTTGTTTTGATTTGCTCTTTGTCAACTCATGCTAATCTCTAATAATTGTCTCAAAGTACTAGTCAAGAATCTTTGTTCAAAAATTGTTTTTATTGGTTTACTTACAAAGTTCGGTATACATTGCATTTTACACTATTCTTCATTCACACTGTGTTTCATGCAATCATTCTCATGCATCATGTTTCATTAAATCAATCACCATTGGGCCTTGTCCATTACTACCCTTTCTTTTCCACCGCTATCTTTCCCCTTTCCTTGGCCCCTCCTTCCACCCATCAAACTGTGCAGCCCTGGAGTTTCATCCCTACCTATCCTCACCCCTTTGCTCCCACCCCTCTGCCTCCCTTGAGTTCCCTTACTTGTTTTAATAGTTATCCTTCTATTTTTACAATAATGGTTGTATACAGTATTGGTCCTTATGAGACCAAGTTAGTTCACTCTGCATAATGCTTTTCAGCCTTTCTAAAGTTTCATAGTATTTTTGAAAATCATTGCTTCATAATATTCCATTGTGTGAATGTACCACAATTTCTCCATCCATTCCATTGTTGTTGGACATTTGGGCTGTTTCCATGTTCTTGCGATGGTGAATAATGCTTCTGTGAACACTGGTGTACAAATATCTGTGTCTCATTTCTAATTTTCTCAGTGTATGTTCCTAGTAGTGTAATACATGCTTTATATGGAATTTCTATATTCAACTTTTTGAGGAAACATCAAATTGTCTTCTAGAGTGGTTGCATTATTTTACAATCCCACCAACAGTAGATGAGAGTCCCCACCTCTCCACATCCTCTCCAACATTTATTGCTTGCTACACGACTAAACTTTGTCATTGCTACTGAGGTAAGATGGTATCTCATTGTAGTTTTTATTTGCATCTCTAGTATTTTGAGTATTTCTTCTTGTGTCTTTTGGTCACCTGTATATCTTCTGTGAAAAGTCCTTCTATGTCTTTTGCCCATTTTGTAATTGGATTATCAGTCTCTGTCTTATGTAGTCCCAGGAGTATTCCGTAACTTTTGTTATGAGATCCTTTTTTGAGATGCTATTGCTAGATGTTTGTTCCCAGCCAGTAGGCTTCCTTTTCACATTGTTGAAAAAAGGTTTTGATGAGATTTAATCCTTATAAATTATTTAAAATCTTTATAAATTTCCATTCCATTTTATCCTTTCCCAATTGTGCATTTTTGGCTGTATTTGATAGTCTTTTTATAACATAAGCTTTCTAAGCTTGGTCGCCATTGTTTCTAATGAACTTTAAAATTTTGGGCTTTACTTCCAGGTCTCTGATCAAAAATCTTTTGTGTTCCTTGAATATAACTCTGCTCAGCTTTGCCATTCTCTCTTTTTCCTTTAGGTATTTACTTTTGCCATTGTATCTTTCTGGATACAGAAGTTGCTTCACAACTTCTCACCAGCCATCACATACCATCACATTCTAAATCTCTTAGTGAGAATTCTAGTAAGAGAACAAAACTTACTTACACAAGAAAGCTTTCTCTAAAAATTTTCTCCCACATCATTAGGTCCTTTCAAATGCTATGTTACTTTGCTCATATTAATATTTTGTTAATTTTCTTTTAATACATACTAGATTGTGCATTCTTTAAAGCAGAGACTATTTCCTATTTAACACTATGCTCCTAAAACCATGAGTAGCATAGTGTCCAAAGGAGTGGATACTAAAGTCAATTGGTGTCTGGAGTTTATGGAACAAGCTTTGGTGACCTAGTGGGTAAGAGTTGTGCCGCCAACCACAAACACATGAAATTCAAATCCACCAGCTATCTGCAGGACTAAGATGAGCAATTTCTTGTGTGATTTACTTCTTGTGAAAACCCAATGGAAGGCCAACTGTGGGTCTGTCATGACTCAGTGGCACATACTTTATATTATAAAACAAGAACTCTCTTATTCTTTTTAGATACTGGCTTTCTATCTGCCATTTCAAACCTCAGTAGCAACAACTTTCTTACTCTTTTTGATAGTAGATCTATATCAGCCTATATAAACCTCTGACACATTTTACACTCTCTAAAAGGCACCTCTGAGTTCTCAGGGAGTTAAAGTTGCCTTTCAACTTCTCTCGGTACCGAGTATTTAATTTAGCTAAATCCACAGCTTTAATTTTGGTTAAAGGATCTGAAGGCTCTTTTTTTTTTCCTAGACTCCAATTCCTTTTTACCAATTCCTTTTTGTTCTGTAGAAAATCCAATTTGGGATTCAGATTTAATCAGTCAAAATCAAGAAAGGCCTTGGTATACTTTAACTCCTACAAAGTAAGTCTTTAGTATATATATAATATATTTTTTAATTGCAAGTTTTCATAATTAAACACAAAGCTCTTTTTAGTATTAGTATTTTGGAAAACAAAAGAAATTTGTTCAAGAAATCTATCAGTTTCCCCCTGATAAGTGTTGACCGGAAATAATTAAATGATAATAATAATAATCCAAATCATAAAATAACTAGGTCTGGCTTCTCTTTTCACTTCTAAATGCTCTCAACTGTAAAATCCATTATACACTGTGAAATTACAATTGTTCCCAGCAGATCATTAATAGGGCTGGTGACTGGTTCCTAATTTAAATAGAATTTTAAAAACCTGCCTTTGACTCATGATATATGGAGAAAAAAAATCTCAAAACCAAAAGATTTTTATTATGAGCATTTTTCTGGTCCACAAACACCAGCTTTTCTCAAATAATTTATGTAACATGCCAATCTAGTGTAATAAGTATCAACCATTTCATTGCCCAGAGGCTGTAAGGGGGCTTGTCTGACATTAGCTCCATTTGCCCAGACAATTCCATGTAGAGGAGATAGGCAGCAATGAGACATGTTAGAAAATATTATGTAGTGAAAAGGTGACTATGAGGTCATAGTAATGACTTTCTAATAAAATAGCAAAATGGGGAAAAGGCAACAAAACTTTTAGGTTATTTTTACCTTATTTTTTAATACATAGAGTATCACTTTGCCTAGTTAAGAAGATGGTAGAATACTAACTCAACAGAGGATCTCCAAGTATTCATACAGCATTCAGAAGAGGTTGTAGCAAAAATGATAGCATTGATGATATCAGATGGAACTTGGCTGAACAGAGAATTCCAGAAAGAGGTCTACTTGTGTTTTATTGACTCTGCAAAGGCTTTTGACTGTTTTGATTATAATAAATTATGGCTAAAATTAATAGGAATGGAAATTCCAAAATATTTAATTATGCATATGCAAAACCTATCCATTGATTAAGAGGCAGTTATCCTAGCAGAACAAAGACATACACCTTAGTTTAAAATCAGCAAATGTATGTCAAGGTTGTATCCTTTCTCCATACCTACCCAATCTCTTTGGTGAGCAAATCACTTGAGAAGCTGAACTGTATGAAGAAGAATGTGATATTATGATTGGATGAAAGCTCATAAAAAAATTTGTATAGATGACCTAAATTTGCTTACAAATAGTAAATGAAGATGGGGCACTTGCTGCTGAAGATCAGACTACAGCCTCAATATTGGTTACATCTCAACATTTATTGTCGCTATTGATTGCTGTTGACTCATAATGACCCTATGAACAAAAGACCTGAAGACTTTCTAGAACTATTGTTTCTCAAAGTTCATAGAGTTTCCAGAGGCCTTTTGTTTAAGAAGTGGATGCCACTCCTGCTTCCAAACCTGTCTTAAAGTGGGAGCTGCAGCATGGATAACCAATACGGCATTTGACACTCCAATGGCACACAAGGGTTCAACATCACAGCAACTCGAGGTTCAAAATAGAACAACCACCAACTTTTAAATAGAAAAGCCCTCCATGATGTCTTGTTGACTCTCAACAAGAGTCTTAAAAAAAACCCAACTAAATAAACAAAACCCCCAATTTAACAGGTTGTTGTTATGTGTCGTTGAGTTGCCTGCGACCTGTAACAACCATATGTACAGGCAGCTCTGTATCCTTCCCTACCTTGAGCCAGTCTCACTAAATCCAACACACCAATCCCCATTGCCCTAGTTACTGTATCAATCCATCTCATCAGGGATCTTCCTCTCCTGCACTGTCCCTCCACCCTTCTCAGCATGATGTCCTTCTTCAAGGTCTCTCCTGGCCATGTACCCAAAGTATGTGATATGAAGCTTCAAAATCCTAGCCTCCAAGGAAAGACTTGGTTTCAGCCTCTCCAAGATAGACTAATTTGTTTTCGTAACAGTCCCTGGTATGTTCAAGACTTCTCCAGCACCACAACTTGAAGGCATGTATTCTTACTCTGTCATCTTTAGTCATTGTTCACCTCTCTGAAGCATAATAAGTAATTGTGAAGACCATGGCCTGGATTAGGCACACCTTAGTCTGTAGACTGATATCATTACTTTTCAGCACTCTGGAGTAATCCAACATTAAGACAACAGAAATCTTCATCACTAGACTTACAGGCAATATCAGAATAGATGGAGAAAAGACTGTGGTTGTTAACAATTTCATGTTACGAGAACCCCAAATCAACATTCATAGTAAGAGCCATAAGAGCAGGAAAGAAATCAAAAGATATGTTGCATTGGGGAAAATCTGCTGTCAGGGATTTCTCTAGAGTTCTAAAGAGCAATGATTCCAGTTTAAAGATTAAGGTGTAGGTAAGCCAATCAGGATCTTTGGAGAAGAGATAGAGATTGTTAACAGCTTCAGTTTGCTTGGTTTCATAAGCAACACTCTTGGTACTAGCAACCAAGAAGTCAAAAGATAAATTGCATTGGGAGAGTCAGCTGTGAGGGACCTCTCCAGAGTACTGAAGAGCAACAGTGTCAGTCTATAGGCTTTGCACTTACTTAGTATGAATCAGATAACTGAAAAATGAATAAGGATGATAGAAGAATAGTCAATGTCTTTGAGCTGTGCTGCTAGAAAAGAATGTTGATCATCCTGTATATTGTTAAAAGAACAAACAGGTCTGTCCTGTAGAGGGCAAAACCAGGCTGCTCCTTGGAGACAACTATTTTGAAACTCCGTAACACATGCTTTGGGCATGTTGTCAGGTGAGACCAGCCATTAGAGAGGGATATGACGCTTGGAAAAGTGGAGGGACAGCACAAGAAAGGAAGATCCTGCATGAGGTAGATTGACTCAGTGACTGAGATAGTTGGGGTAGGTGGATTGGAGACAATTGAATTGGCTCATGATATAGCAGAGTTCTGAGCTCTTTTACAAAAAAAGGATTATTATGAGTCACAAATAACTCAATGACACATAACAACAACAATAACAATAATTCAATCATGGTATTTTCAATTGCTTCCAATGCATCTGAATATTGGACAATGAATAAATATGACAGAAGAATTTGAACTGTGGTCTTAGAAGAGTTCTGAATATCCCATGGAGGGCCAAAGGAATAAACAGATGTGTCTTGGAAAGAAGTGCAACCAGAGTGCTCTTTAGCGGCAAGGAGAGTGTAACTTGATCTCACATACTTTGGACAAGTTAGTAGGAGAGGCTGGCTATTCCTTGGAAAGGAATATCATGCTTGAGAAGGTGGAGTGTCAGTGAAAGAGGAAGACCTCAAATAAGATGGATTGATATAATGACTATAGCAAAGGGCTCAAGTGTTTTAGAGATGATGAAGATGGCATAGAACATTACAGGGTTCAGATCAGCTATTCCTATGGTTATTATGATTTGTAATTGACTTCATGGCACCTAATAACATAAGTCATAATTGACTTGAGGTCACCTAACAACAACAACAATAGTTAGTAAGATAAAATCTCTAAATTTTGGTTTATTTAACAAAACTCAATTATCATGAAGTCCAACTCACGACTAAACTCTATGTAGGAATCATATATATTATTTTATTAATTTCAATGAACATCTACAGAGATTTTGGATTTCCATTCATTCATTGTTGAACTTTTCTGCCCGCCCATTCCTCCCCCACCCAACAGTTTGCTCTTCTCCTTGAAAAGCAAAAGAAAAACCCCTTCATTGGTATACAATCCCCCCACACACACCCACCTCCACCCCCACCCTGAGTGTACTACCCTCTGCAACCCTAATTCCAGACCCTTATGATAATCATAATGCCCTAAAATATATTACTTTTAAACGATTCTTTCCCTCATCTGCTCCAATGCAGTAAACATAATTTATCCAGTTTTCACACAATGGAATACTACGCTGCATTGAAAAACAAGGAATTCATGCAATATTATTCAAATTGGGTGACCCTGAAGGACATTATACTGAGTGAAATATCTCAGTCACAAAAGGACAAATATTATATGGTGCCACTGTTGTAGAGTGAGGCTGACATCAGGGTGGGTGTAAGACTGAGAAAAATGGGAGATAGATAGATAGATAGATAGATAGATAGATAGATAGATAGATAGTTGTTGTAATGTGACATATAGTCACTGTGACTCATAGAGATCCTATGTACAACAGCCCTAAACCTTACTCTATCCTGTGCCAATCTCAGTGTCTCTGACACCCCCAACCTGAATTCTCCAGTCACTGAATCAATGCACCTCATAGAGGGTCTTTCCCTCCTGCACTGTCCTTCCACACTCCCAAGCATAATGTCCCTCTCCAAGGACTGATCCCTCCTTGCAACATGTCCAAAGTATGTCAGACGAAGCCTCAGAATCCTTGCCTCTAAGAAGCAGCCCGGTTTTACCCTCTCCCAGATGAACCCTGCTTGTTTTCTTAGCAGTCCATGGTATATTCAATACTTTTCTCCAGTACCATAGCTCATAGGCACCAATTCTCTTCCTATCATCCCTAGTCATTGTCCAACTCTCCTATGCATAGCAAGTGATAGCAAAGATTATGGGCTGTATCAGGCACATCTTAGTCTCCAGAGTGACACCATTGCTCCTCAGCACTTTGGAGAAGTCCCTAACAACAGATTTTCCCAAAACAATACTCCTTTTAATTTCCTGGCTGCTGGTACCAAGAGTGTTGATTGTGGAGACAAGAAAACTAAAACTGTGAACAATCTCAATCTCTTCACCATCCATCCTGATGCTGCCAATTGGTCCTGTGGTTAGAATCTTTGTAACTCACACACATGCCAGTTAATTCTAAAACCAAAAAAAGAATAAATTCTGTCAAAGGAGCCCTGAAAGGGAACACCTTCTCCACTAGAACACAAGAAAGAATTTTTGAGAGGTTTTAAAGAACTATGGAAGTATAAACTGTGCTTTCATTTCCACATTAGACAAACTTGTATGATCTAAAACAAAGAAAAATATCCTTAAGATAACCACATAGTTTAACGTATTTATGGAAAGCAAAAATTATAATGGGTTGATTTGTTTATTCTTAGGAAATGATTGAAGAAAATAACCAGTTGGAATTATGTACAACTACAATTTCCTATTTTGAGATTTTCTTTATTTTTCTAACTTTCTCCCTGCACTGCAAATATAAAGAAAACTTTTTTAATCGTTGATAAGTCCCACAGGTAGATTGTTGTGTATAAGGGTAAAGGTAAATTATTTTAAAAGTTTTTACTAAATTACATTTAAAAAGTTGAAACTGAGTCACAAGGTGATCCATCCCTTTTCAAAGATCATCCCTTATTTATGTGGTAGAAAGGGAAGAGTAGGTTTTTTAAATGATAATTTTGGGGTTATTTTTATCTAAAATAATAGAATAATCTGAAGCAAAAGTGCACAGAGAATCTCTTAGTTCAGGAGCACTTGTATACAGAGGTAAATGCCATTGAAGACAAAAAGGTATTAACTTTAAAAATCTGTATGATTAAACAGCAATCTATCAAACAGAGTTTTTTAAAGGGTAAATTATATAACTTCATTTTTTTTTCACCCAACCTCAACCACAGAATGAATCCTAATCATTCCATAAAACAAAGTTGTTGTTGTTGATAGATGCTCACAGTGACCCTATGAACAACAGATCAGAACCCTGTTTGATTCTATGCCATCTTCACAATCTCTGACACACTTAAGCCCATTGCTAGAATCATTCTGTCAATCCATCGTGTTTATGGTCTTCCTCTCTTTTCCACTCCCTCAATCTTTCCAACCATGATATCTCCAAGGAATAACATCTCCTAGTAATATGTCCAAAGTACGTGAGATGAGGCTTTATCATCTTTACTCCAAGGAGCACTCTGGCTACACCTTTTCCAAGACATTTCTGTTTGTTCTTTAGGCAGTCTCTGTGATATTTGATACTCTTCTCCAATACCACATTTCAAAGCCATCTCTTTCTTTTTTGTTATCCTTATTCATTGTCTAGCTCTAAGCAGCTTAACACGTGATTGAAAAAACTATGGCTTGAATCAGAAACTCTTTCAATTCTCAAACTAGTATCATTGTTGTTCAATAATTTGGAGAGGTCCTTGACTGCAGACATTCCCAATGCACTATATCTCCTGATCTTCTGCTGACTGCTGGTACCAAGTGTATTGATTGTGGGTCCAAATAAGATGAAATCATTGATAGTTTCAATTTCTTCTACTTTGGGCATGTTGCAAGGAGGTACTGGTCCTTGGAGAGACACATCATGTTTGGGAGAGTGGAGGCACAGCACAGGAGAGGAAGACCCTCGATGCGATAGATCGATTCTATGAGAGGAGTGGTGGGAATGAATGTGTTTGAGACAGCAAGGTTGGCACAGGATAGAACGGCATTTAGGGATCTTGTACATAGGGTCACTATGAGTGGCAAACGACTCGATGGCACATAACAACAACAACATATTACGATATTTCCTATTGGTCCAGTGGTAAGAATTTTTGTTTTCTTGTAAACAAAGTAGGGTGTAGTTGGGTCTTTTTGTTTTGTTTTGTTTTTTAAAATATTGTTTTTAGATAACATAGAGTTTATTTTGACAGCTACTTTATGTACAACAGAACAAAACACTGCTTGATTCTACACTTAATCTTCTCAGACAAAACCAAAACAAAACCCTACTCACGTCAAGTCAGAATGAACTGGTAGTCAACCCTCCAGTAAGTTTCCAAAGCAGTAGGGAGAAATGGTCTATAATTCACCATTTAGACTAGTGGATTTGAACTCCCACAGATAAGGTCTTCAAGATTATCAGCACAACTCTTAGCTAGGATTGATCCCATTCTTAGACATACCAGCAAATAAAGATTCCCAAAAGCTTTAGTCCTTCAACTAATTTTGAGGAAGCATTTTTCCCCATTAGTATTTTGAATGCTTTTTGATCCACAAGGCTCTTCTTCCCATACTATATCAAACAGCATTCCACAGCTACCATAGTGTTTTCCTGAATCGATTTTCTCAGAAATAAATTGTCAGTTCTAACTGTGTAGTCTGGTCAATTTTCTCAAAAGTAGAATGCTAGGAAAGGAAGACCTACAAAAAGATATATTGACACAGTGACTGTAACAATGTGTTCACACATATCAGAGATCAAGATGATGTCCCCGATAGGTCAAAGTTCAGATCTGCTGTTCATAGGATCACTATGCATCATAATTGACTTGATGGCAACAATCACAACACTCACTCTTTCTCTTAATATTGAAGATCTGTTGATACCTATCCACACATGGAGACCTGGTTTTCATTTGAGATACTGGTAGTACAACACCCCACCCCTTTTTTTTTAGAAGTGTGATAATAAACAAGCCACCACAGAATGGCAAATTGATGGACAGGTGGTGGGTTTTTTAAATCAAAAAGAGCAATTCTAAAATGTATGTATAAAGTAAAAAGATATTCAATGGTTATTTGCAAACTTGAGAAAGTACACATGAAAGAGAAAATAAACTTAGATGGCAATAAAATTAGTTTGGTTCAATCTATAAGACATATGGAAATAATATGAAGCTCAGCTATAGAGAGATCTAAATTGAAAGGGCCTAAAGAGAACGGAATTAGATGATTGTCATCCCATCTCAGACATACTTGAGTTCTGTATTACAATGCTATTTTTTTTTTAATTTTCTTTCTTAACTCTTCCATTATTAGTCTCTGTCAATTCGTCTTATGGTGGTGGCTTACCTGTTGCAATGCTAGAAGCTAGCATTTTAAATATCAGCAGAGACACCCATGTTAGATGAGTTTCAGTGGAGCTTCCACATGAAATAGACTAGGATTAGTAGTCTACTTCTGAACCAACCACCCAATGAAATCCTTATGAATGGTATTATCTGACATGCGAAAACTCAAAACTCCTTTCTGTAGAGTTAAAGCTCAGTCATAGCTGCTCTAGGGAATTGTCTGAAACTTCAAACAGCACAGGAAGAGGTTGCCTATTGTTCTCTTGTGGAGCTACTCTTGGATTACAAATATTGGAGAGGCCCTGTCTGTGTTAGCAGAGCAACTCCTTACAGATTACAACACCAAAGCTCTCTTATTTGATAAAGTGCCAAAAAATTAGGCCCCTCAGAGTGGAAGTCACTGAAACACACCTGGAGAAAAAATGTTACCCTGAAAGCCAATTCACTCCTAATGCTAAGGACGGAGTAAAGCTTTCAGAATGATTTTCACTGATGGAGCTTAATTTGCTGGCATGGCAAGACTCAAAATAAGATGAAAGGTCTGCAAACATCCATTAATAATCAGAAAATGGAATGCACAGAATATGAATCTAGGAAAATTGGCAGTTGTCAAAAATGAAATGGAACACATGAAAATTGCTATCTTAGGCATTACTGAGCTGAAATGGACTGCTGGTGTTCATTTATAATGGGGCAATCATATGATCTACTATACTGTGAATGAAAAATTGAAGTAAAATAGTGTAGAATTCATTGTTGAAAAGGACATTCCAAGATTTATCCTGAAGTACAGTGTTGTCAGTGATTAAATAATAATATCCATACACATATAAGGAAGATGTCTTAATAAGACTATGTTTCAAGTGTATAAATCAGATATTAAACAGAGAGATGAACAAATTCAGAATTTCCACCAATTCTGGAATTGATATTGATCAAGCATGTAATAAAAATTCATTGATAACTGCCAGTTATGATCAAAACTTGGAAATAAAGAAGGACTGATGGCTGAAATATATGGCCTTGGTGATAGAAATGACACTGGAAATCACATAATAGTGCTTTGTACAATTAAAGGCTTGTTAATGGGAAATGTCTTTTAAAATACACACAAGGTGATTACATGTTAATCTGTCAGTTGATTTATTATGTGCTATAAAGTCGCCTGCAACCCATAATGACCCTCTGTACAGTAGCTCTGAACCTTGCCCAGTCCTGAGCCAGTCTCACTAACTCTGACACACCAATCCCCATTGCCCCACTTAACAGTATGAATCCATCTCATCCAAGATCTTCCTCTCCTGTGCTATCCTTTCTCCCTTCCAAGCATGATGTCTTTCTCCAAGGACCAGTCTCTTCTAGCCATGTGCCTAAAGTACATGAGACAGAGTTTCAAAATCCTAACCTCCAAGGAGAAACTTGGTTTCAACCTCTCTAGGACAGATCAATTTATTTTCTTGGAAGTCTATGTTCAAGATTCTCCTCCAGCACCACAATTCAAAGGCATCAATTCTTCCTCTGTCATCCTTAGTTATTATCCAACACTGAAGTGTAACAAGTAGTTGTGAAGATCATGGCCTATATTAGGCACACCTTAGTCTCTAGACTGACATCATTGCTTTTCAGTACTTTGGAGAGGTCCCTGACAGCAAATTTTCCCAATGCAATTCATCATTTTATTTCCTGTTTGCTAGTGTTAAGAGTGTTGATTGTGGAGCCAAGCGAGCTATAATTGCTAACAACCTCATTCTCTTCATCTATCATGGTGGTGCTAATTTTCCCAGAATATTTGTCTTCTAAATGTTAAGATTCAATCCATATTGTTTCAGCAAGCATGTTTGTGTTATGTGCATAATATTGGCTGTTGATGAGTCTTCCTCCAACCCTGATGTCACATTCCTCCTCATAAACCCCTGCTTCCCAAATGATCTATTCTGCATATAGATTGAAAAGTATGGAGATAGGATTAATCCTTGACGCAGATACACAAGAATAAAATTCACTACATCTATAAAAAGATATTATGAAGAAATAATATTATCAGTCAGAACAAGACGAAGGTCCATCAATTGTTCACATGTAAATTCAAGATGAAGCTAAAGAAAATGAAAACAAGTCTATTCAAATCATAATATTACTTGCAGTATATCCAAACTAAACTTAGAGACAGTCTCAAGACTATATTTAATGTACATGGTGCAACACTAAGGACATCATATATGAAGAAAATAAAAGGATTTTAAAATTCAAAAAAGAAAATACTAAAATGGATGTAAGATGTACTTTAGAAAGTTGATAACCTAAAGCAAACCCAGCAGGTTTTCAAGAGCTGGGGCAAGATGGTCTATCTTTCTTACTTGGCATTATTTGTGGAATTGAATTCGAACAGAGGCGCTGCCTTTAGCAATTCAACTCCTTATACCAGAACACGCGAACGCACACCCTCACATACCCACCCACACCCGCACACATGCTTTTTATCCATTCTGCTACACTTTTTCTCTTAACTAGTACATTTAGTCCACTTATATTTAATGTGACTATCTTTTGCTGGGGCACACCTTGATGATGGATTGGCCTGACTGGAGCCTGAGCCATCATATTAGGAATTAGTGAGAGGTGTTGTTACATGGCCCCTTACAAGGGGAGACGAAGACACCCTCACCTAAAAAGGCCAGCCAACCTTCAGGCCTTCTAGGCCTTAATGTGAGAATCCCTGCCACCCACACCATTATATATGTATGTATGTTTGTCCTATGGTTTGCTCTTAAGAACATAATTTGTTAGATTTGGGGAACTGTCTTTGCATGTCACTGCTCTTAATAGCTTAGACACATACCTGTTTGCTTGTCCATTATCTGCTCTTTTAGGTATAGCACTTGTCTGACAGATGCTGTACTCAGGTTGATCTTCTACATTGAGACAGACTAGGAAGAATAATTACCCACCCACCTCTGAAATAATATGCCTTAGAAAACTCTATGAATAATAAAATACACTTATTATTGGATATAGCACTGGAGGATGAACTCTCTTATTTAAAGACACAAAAAAATAAAAAGGAGTAGTTGCAAACATCCACCAATATTTGAAATATGGAATATAAAATGTATGAATGTACAAAAATTAGACATTTTTAAAAATAAATGGAATATAATAACTATTAACATACTAGACATTAACTAGCTTTGATGGATTAGCATAGGCTACATTGAATCAGACAATTCATATGATCTACTATGCCAGAAATGAAAAGATGAAGAAAAAATGTGATTGAATTCATAATAAAAAAGGCCATTTCTAGATCCATTCTGAAGTGCAGTGTTGTGATAGGATACTATACACATGCATACAACAAAGATCTGTCAATACCACTCACTCAAATATACGTAACCAACAACTAAAGCCAAAGAGGAGAAAACAGAAGATTTCTACCAACTTTGTTCTCACATTGATCAAGCATGTGATCAAGATTCATTAATAATAATTGCTGACAGGAATGTAAAAGTGAGGAATAAGGAAGTAGAACCAGTAGTTGTAAAACACAGGCTTGGTGACAGAAATCAGCCAGCTGACAGAATGATAAAATTTTTGACAATCAATGTTCTATTGATTTCAAATACCTTTTATAAAAAGCAGAAACAACAACTATTGACATGGACCTCACCTGATGGTCTACGCAGGAATAAAATTGATTACATCTGTGGAAATAATCACTCAATACAAGCCATGAAAACCAGGAAGGTGCTGACTGTGGAAAAGATTATCAACTTTTCATGTGTATGTTCAAATTGAAGGTAAATGAAATGAAAACAAATTCACAAGAACCAAAATATGACCTTTCATACATCCTACCTTTATTAAAACACCTCAAGAACAGTTTTGAGGCACTGAATGTTAATGAACAAAGACAAAATGAGCTGTGGGATGATATTAAGTGTATAATCCACAAAGAAAGCAAAAGGTCATTATAAATGCAAAGGAAGAATATAAAACTAAAATGGATGTCAGAAGAGACTCTAAATATTCCTTTTAAGAATGCCAAGAAGTCAAAACAAAGGAAAGAATTTAGGAAGTTAAAGAGCAGAAGATTTCTCTTTTTTCCCCACTTTTTTCACTTTTTTATTGTTATTAATTTTAATGAAAGTTTACAGAAACTGAGGATTTCCATTCATTCATTGTTGTACTTTTCTCTCTTCCCACTCTTCCCTCCCCCCAATTCACTCTTCTCCTTGAAATGTAAAAGAAAAATTATTTCATTGATATACAGTCCTTCCCCCTAACTCCACCCAACTATGCAGGCTTCATTCTAGACTCCTATCATGACAATAATACCCAATCACATCTCTGTTTATACAGTTTTCTCCCTCATTTGTTTCAATGTAGTATACATTATTTATCCCATCTTTCTCAGTCTCCCCCCCCAAAACCGATGTCAGTCCCATTTTAAAACAGTGGCACTATGCAGTATTTGTCCTTTTGTGACTGAGGTAGGAACAGAAGATTTCTAAGGGTATTGCATAAATTATTATAATGAAATGTACAAAGAGCTGGTTGGAATCAGAAAATTAAAAGGGAAGAACTGGCTCAGCATTTCTAAGCTGAACAAAATGAAGAACAAAATCAAGCTCGAGTTATAATACTGAGAGATAATATGGGAAAACTTTTGAATGATCCAGGAAGCATCAAATGATGGTGAAAAGAATATACAGAATCACTGGACCAAAAACAACTGACTGATACAAAAGCACTTCAGAAAGTAGCATCTGATCAAGAACCACTGTTAATAAAGAAGAAGTCTAAGCTTCTCTGAAGGAATTGGCAAAAAATAAGGCCCTAGGAACTGATGGAGTATCAATTGACATATTTCAACAAACAGATACAGTCCTGGATGTGCTCACCAGGTTGTGCTAAGAAATCTGGAGGACAGCTACCTGGCCAACTGACGGGAAAGAACTTTATTTATTCCCATTCCCCAAAATAGATGATCCAATAGAATATGGAAATTAGAGAACAAGATCATTAATATCATATCCAAGTAAAATTGTGCTGAAGATGATAAAAAAAACCCTGCAACAGTATACTGACAGAGAACTACCAGAAATAAAAGCAAGGTTTAGAAGAGGCCATGGCACTAGGAGTAACACTGCTGATGTCAGATGAATTTTTGCTGAAAGCAGAGAGTACTAGAAGGCTGTCAATTTTTGTTTTGTTGACTACAAAAAGGCAATTATTTCACTGAGTGGATCACAGTGAAATATGTTTAATACTGAGAAGAATGGGAATCTTTATTATGCTCATGTGAAACTTACATCTATACCAAGAAGCTATTGTCCAAAAAAAGCACAGAAGCACTGCATGGTTCATAATCAAAAAAGGATTGTGTCATGGATGTATCCTTTCTTCATACCTTTTCAATATGTATGCTGAACAGATCATTCTAAAACCTGGATTTTACGAAGAGGAATGTGCACCAGGATTGGAGGAAGAGTCACCAACAACTGTGTTAATGTAGCTCACACAACCTTGTTTGCTGAAACTGAGGAGGTCTTGAAGAGTTTGCCACAGGAGAATAAGCACTGCAGCCTTCAAAATGGATTGTATCTCAACATCATGAAAACAAAGATCCTCTCTACCAGCCCACTAGGCATCCTAATAGATGGAGAAAAAATCGAAACAGTCAATAACTTCATCTTGCTCGGATCCACAATCAAGACTGTTGGCAACAGCAGTCAGGAAATCAAAAGACTAGTTGCTTTGTGAAAATCTGCTGTTAATGACTCCTCCAGAGACCTAAAGAGCAAAGATGTCAGTCTATAGATTAAAGTGCACCTAATCCAGATCACAGTCTTCTCAATTGCTTACTATGCATTTTAGAGCTGGACAAATAATAATGACAAAAGAAGTGATACCTTTGAGTTGTACACTGGAAAGAGGATTGAACATACCAAGGACTGCCAAGAGAACAAATAGATCTTCCCCGAAGAGGGTGAAGTCAGTTTGCTTCTAGGAGGCAAGGATTTTGAAATTCCATCTCACACATTTTGGACTTGTTTTTTGTGGCAGGCAAGGGGTGCATCCCTTGAAGAAGGATATCATGCTTAGAATGATGGAAGATCAGTGCAGAAGAGGAAGAGCCTGAATTAGATGGATTGACAGTGTGACTGTGGCAATGGGGTCAGGTAGGTCAGAGACAGTGAGATTGGCTCAGTATAGTAAAGTTCAGGGGTTTTATTAATAAGGTAACTATGAATATAGTCAACTGGATGGCACATACAACAATAACGAACTTTGAGCAACTTGTCTCAAGGAAATGGCTTACATAATTATAGAGATGATCAAGTTGAGAGAGAAAGATTTTTTGGAAATAAATGGCTTATATAAATATAGTCCCCATGCGCATGGATCAGATATCATCAGGATAAAGGTTTCTTCTGACTTAAGTAGTTACAGGAGCTGATGAACTCAAGATCATGAGGTAAGATGTCAGGTGCTGATTGTAGAACGTTAGGCATAAGAGCAATGGCTTTGGAGGCTGTACTCTCCAAGATCACTGGACAATATGGTATGCTACTGGATCAAGTTCAGAGAAGCAGAGGCAACAAGGTGACAGGCTAGATGTAGAATCAAGATCAAGCAAAAGTTATTGATTTTTGCTAGAGGAATGTATGTGTGTTCTCAAAGTCATATCCTGAAGAAACTCCATCTACGTTAGACTAAGATTATGGATAGATTAAGGGGGTTTTATTTTACCCTAATCTCTTTGCACCAAAAACGGGGTGATCAGATCAGATCAAATATTGGGAAATGATTACATCTTATGTAACTGTCATGTTACGTTACATTACATTACTTCTCTGGCAAATCAGATAGTCATATAATTTGGAACTAAATTGACACACAATTTTAACATGTATGAGCTCTAAAACTTTCTTCTAGTGCAATAAATAAACATAAAATTACCAGGATAATGTTATATTTTGTGAAATATAATACTCCCTCCATGTTTAAAATGGGGGGGGGTTAGTGACCTAAATAGTTCTTGTTCTTTTAATATCATGTTTCTTGAGCATAACTGACAAGAACTAACTACTGACTAGCCACACATAGTAAATACCATAAACAATTATTAAAGAATTTCAGAACCATCTCAGGAACAGGTTTGAGGCCTTGAATACCAGTGAGCAAAGACCAGATGAGTTCTGGGAGGATATCAAAAGCATCATCTAGGAAGAGTGCAAAAGGTCATTACAAGACAAAGGAGAAAGAAAAGACAGAAATGGATGTTAGAAGAGGCTCTGAATATTGCACTGGAGCACCATGAAGCCAAAACAGAAGGAAGAATTCAAGATACTAAAGAGATGAACAGAAGATTTCAAAAGGCAGCGTGGGATGACAAAATAAAATATTGCAATGAAATGTGCAAGGAGCTGGAGTCAGAAAATCAAAGGGGCTGAACTTGCTCAGCATTTATTAAGCTCAAGGAACTGAAGAACAAATTCTTACCTCGAATTGTCATATCAAGGATGCTTTAGGCAGAATATTAAACTATCCAGGAAGTATTAAAAGAAGATGGAAACAGTATACAGAGTCACTGTGTTGAAAGGAATTGGCAGACACAGAAGAATTTAATGAAACAACATATGAGCAAGAGCCTATGGTGATGAAGGAATAAGTTCAATCTGCTTTGAGGGAATTAGCAATAAATAAGGCCCCAGGAATTGATGGTTTATCAATTGACATATTTCAAATAACAGATTTTGACCTGCATGTGCTCACCAAGTTGTGCCAACAAATCTGGAAAACTAAGCTAATTGACTGGAAGAGATCTATATTTGTTCCCATTCCAGAGAAAGTTGACCCAACAGAGTGTAGAAATTATAGAACAATATTATTGATATCACATGCAAGCAAGATTCTGCTGAAGATTATCCAAAAATGACTGGAATAGCACATCAACAGAGAACTGCCCGAAGTGCGTCTAGGTTTAAAGGGGTCGTGGTACTAAGGATATGGTAGTTAGTGTTAGATGGATCTTGACTGAAAGCAAGGAATACCAGAGGAATTCCCTCTTACTTGCTTCTTATGAAGTCATTAACAACTTCAACTCAAAACCTATCTAATCTGACCCAGAGACAATCACTCTGGAGGGAGTGAGGACAGAGGCAAGGCCAGAGAAGAAATGGGGTTAGCAGCAGGTCATGGGGTGCTTTGAAGACCAGAATGAGGTTTTAGATTTTTATGGTGATATATAGGAGAGACCTACTGAGCAGAAATATGTGGTTCTTTAGGTAATGGAAAGGACTCTAGAGGAAAATGAAGCAGGTGAGTAGGAAAGAAGAAATGCTGTTAAGAGAGGTCAGTTAAAACATCAGTCTGGGTTGGATCAGGAAAAACTAATGAAGAAGCAAGTTGTATGAATCTCTGGGGTTTACCTGGCACTAGGGTAAAGGAACAGAAAGTGCAAAGGCTGCAGAACAATTTCAAGGAAGAGAGTGTTTCTTCAAATCTAAACTTCCTATTCCTTTATAGTGTATATTTTATAGAATTACAGAGCTTAAAAAAAATACCTCTCCATTTTATGTCACCAGATTCCATAATAAAACTCCACATAATATACATTCAGCTATGACTTAATGTAAAAATAAATCCACTCAACTCTTCAGTGAAATATAATTAGTTGCAATGATTGAAAATTCAAGGTTACTTTCAGAGTCTTTATTTCATAAATAATATAACTTCAATATGTTCTAGAATCCATTCACTTCTTTGTTCCACACGGCACTGTTGTTGTTGTTGTTGTGATGTGCCGTCGAGTCGCTTGTGACTCATAGCGACTCTATGCACCATAGGCTCTTGATCATATATTGTTTCATTAAATTCTTCTGTGTCTGCCAATTCCTTTCGATACAGTGATCCAGTATATTCTTTCCATCTTCTTTTAATACTTCCCGGATCATTTAACATTCTGCCGAAAGCATCCTTGAATACAGCAACTCGA